>NC_051847.1:115418827-115444395 GCF_002237135.1 Teleopsis dalmanni
AATAATATATGTAAATAATTAAAAAAAAGTATAAATAATGTTATATGTAAATAATTAAAAAAAAAATATAAATAATAATTATATACGTAAATAATTAAAAAAAAATATATTAATATCTAAAAGAAATCAAAAATAAAGGAAACAAATACCAAAGGTAAAAAAATATAAAAAAAAAACCAAAGATAAACAAATACAAAAATATATATAAAAATTTATAAATACATAAACACAAAAATATATAAATACAATAATATACAAATATAAAACTATATAAATACAAAAATGAATAAATAATACATATAAATACAAAAATTAATTAATATAAAAATATATAAATACAAAAATTTATAAATATTAAAAACAATATAAATATTAAAAACAGTATAAATATTAAAAACAATATAAATATTAAAAACAATATAAATTTATAAACATTATAAATATATTAAAATATTACATATGTATATTATAAGAATATGTGTCAAATATGTTAATAGACAAAATTTAGGAATGAATTTTGAGAAAGTTATTTAACCACAGAATTTTCTAAATTGGTCCAAATTCATATATACATAAAGAAAAAAAAACCTCACAAAAGCCGATAAAAAAAGCCCCATAACAACCGTTGGACGCTACGAACTCCCATTTGCAGAAAACAAACAATAGTAATAATAAACAACGAAGTTTACATGTGCTTTTTGTCAACTGCGACGCACTTTTTGTTTTTTTTTTTTATACCGAAGTAACAGACGACTTCGTCTTTTTCTTTTACTTAATAAAGCAACAAACTACGCATCACTGCAACATCGTTTAAGGGCGGGAAAATCAAGCAGCAACAGTGTTACGCAGGGGGACATGCATTCACGGCTTAACCATTAATGGTGCTATATAAGTGGTGAACAAAACACAATAAACACTGCAACAACTTGGAACAAACAAGACACATTTTCAAGTTTTACCAGTTTGATGATAACATTTAACTTTGCCTGTGCCAAGCTGTTGCAATGTAGGGCTTTTTAAATGTTACGTCATCACGTCATAGTTACTGCGTAAAAATTCTTTCACATGCGAGAAGAAGAAGACCTACCAAAATTTAAATTAAATTGTGAAAGATTTGGTTTATTTATTTTTACTGTAGATTTAGTTTTTCTATTTATAAAGTATTTAACCAATTTTTGCATATTAAAAAATGATCTTTCAGGATAAATAATTATTTTCTATGTTTGAATATTCTTGAAAGGTTTACTATTATGTTACTATTAGTAGATGTAGAGACTAAAAAGTAGAAGAAAATAAATGGTATTATTTTTTAGAAGCGAGATTTTGGTTTCGAAAGCGCGTTAGTTACAAAAAAAAAAAAATTTTTTTTTTTAACTTATTAAATACAAATCTAATCATTAGCAGTTGTACATACATATATCGTTAAAATTTTAAATTATTATAACCTAATTATCAAACAAAATAATGCGAAGATATTTCAATATTTTACAAAGCAATATGATTTTTTTTTATTTGCAATTAAATATATTTATGTATATTAATATTTATTAATTTTAATTGATTTATAAATTAATACAAATCGAACGTAAAATTAATTTCAACAACCGTTAATTTTCAAGAATTGATTTTGACTATAATCTATTCTCGTTCATGCTTTCGCATTTCAATTTGGTTATTTAAATAAAGGCTATCTCAATCAGTCATTTATAGTAGAAAAGGTTGAAATAGAATATATAACCCAAAATTCAGACGAAATTTAACATACATTCACATAACATAATCATATTCAATGACGTGTTGCACATGTTACAAACAAAAAATATATAATATTAAACAAAAACAATTGAAGATACCATAACGGTCAGTCAATGCTACTAATTAAAAAGAACACAACCACTTTTTTGCATTATACCGGTATACATCTTTCCTCAAGTTATCAATAATTTTATTTTTTATTACCACACACAAAATTATTTTAAACTCTGCTGCGTAAACTTTTTAATTAACTGTTGTAAATTTGCAAAACACAGTTTAAAAAAAATGATAATAATAAAAAAAAAAATTATTTATAAATAAGAACGAAATTTAACCATAAAATCTAACGGTTTTTTATTACTCAAGATAATTTACCTTTATGAAATTGTTCCTCTTCTTCCTTCGCTTGTTGTATATGAGAACACAACCACATCATCCATCCGCAGCAAAGCAATCAAAAGAAATTCGCTGCACACCAATAGCAAAATAAAGAACGCAAATGATGCTGCTTTGCTGCTGAATTTGTTGCAATAACAAAAATATATTTATGTGCAGAAGTGAATTCTTGCAACAAAAAAAACAAAAGGCGATAAACAGAATAAGGAAGAGCATCAACGAGTATTGTAAAGTTCGTAACAAAATCAAAAAAACCACGAATTTACCGCACCCACGGCGCAAGCAAGACACGAGTAGGTCGAGTCTGTGCAATAAACAGTAATTTACTTTATATTAGGAAATTTATTTGCAAATTTTTTTTATATATACTTTTTAAATTATTTGGCACTAATAGTGATTATTTAAAAAAAAATGAATGTTATTAATTTCTAAATCAAACTATTGTCTGATTTGTTTTAAGTTATATTACATTCACCAATTGTTTAAACAAAAAAAAAACCCTTATATACGAGATAAAAAAAAAAACAAAAAAAATAGAACACTACACAAATATAAAAAAAAACTAAAGCAAAATATTGAGAACTGTTAACACAAAAACAAAAAAAAACTTCGCGACGTTTTAAACCAAAGGACAACCGACACTGACGAATGCGCACGCACAAATGAATGTTTCAAAACCAGCTTCCTTGTTTTTCCTGTGCGCAAATAACAGAATAGAGTTATTTCATTTTGCTGTACATTTCTCGGTAGTTAACATTAAACGCTCTCACTGTAATGTAAATAACATAAATGATATTGCTGAAATGTATGCATACATAATATGCATGTATTACATATATGTTAGAGGGTTGCTCAAATCTGTTTTGTATGTATGAAAGAATAACATTTTGAAAATAAAAATTAACATGTCTTGCAAAATATTTTTTGCAAATTATAATATAATGTAAAACATTATTTATTTATAATCGAAAAAACGGCGAGAAAGTAATATTATTAACTATTTTGTTGTGAATTTTTTAGTACGCTGAAGTTTAACTTTAAGCCATACTGTCGTCTTATTACTTTATTTAACAAATTTTGTTATTAGATTTAACTGTTATTGACTTTCAAAAACATAACAATATATATATTTCTATATGTTTGATACTATATGGTATATGATGTACAGAACAGATTTTCAGGAGAGTTTATTGTTTAAAACTGCATTTAAAATTTATAATCTTATATAATGGGAAGGAAAGGAAAACTACTAACATTATCACACTGGAAAACTTTTACCAAACAGTCCGATATTATTATATTCGCAGGTTAATTTTATTAATTTATACCTAATTAGGATCGTGAATCTTACAATTTTGCACTTTCAAATTCGATTGAAATATGAGGTAAAGTCTCAAACCTTGTTAAAACAATTCTAAATAAATTTAAAAATCACCAAAAACCAATTGAATACTACGAAATAAATATTTGGAGACTATATAAATATTTAGAAACTATATAACATAGTTAGGAAGTACTTCGATTTCTGTAGAGTTTCATTGGGTTTTTCTTTTGGTTCTCCTCTGTTTAATTTCAATCACAAATAATTTCGTTAAATTGTCTTACAAATTGTATAATTTTCACAATACATTAATGAAGTGTTTCTAACTGATATGATTCACTTGATAGTATTGAAAAATAGGACAATAAAAACTCTCAATTCTCAACAGATCTATCACAACTACATAAAAAGGATCAAAATATTACTGCAGGAATTCTAAAAGGACACTATATGTTAAATTTGAATTCAACTTACTCTAATGGAACTTAGATGCTTTGGAGGGAAGGAAAACTACTAGAAAAACACATGAAAGAATTATCTACATATGTATATATATTTTATATCTTTTTATAATGGGGGAAAGAATTAAACTCCGTAAAATAAGTTTAATATTATAATTTATTAAAGACATTGGAGTCAAAGGAACACATTGGATCCAAGAAAGTCTTTATATCACATTGAATATCCCCCGACTTTATAGAAATAATAATAATAATGAAATTTCTTTCTCATTAGATGACTTCATTATAACTACCAATTTTTAAAAATTTCTGTTTTTTTGAAATACTATTTAATGCTATCTAATCTTATCACATACATATGTATATAGTTTTGCTGTGTTTACATACTTACATAGATTTAAATAAAGCAATTATTGTTAGTTTAACCAAGAAGATCAAAGAAATAGTTTGTAATAATACTAAATGTATTAGAAATCACAAGATTTTGGTATAAAATTATTATTATTAAATATTATTTGTATGATTATTTAATATAATATAATTATGAATATTAACATTACCAATAGGTTAAGCATTTTAATTATATATGTAGACGATGTACAATATCATCATAAAAATGTCATATATTGTCATATTGCATATTATAACTAGAAATATACCGATTACAAATATGAATCATATGACAAGTGTAAATATGTTTTTAATAGTCATATATATTTCAGTTTTACAAATTTTTTTTGAATTTATATTAAATAGATAATGTGTTCAATTTGCAATTGTATTTCAATCGCAGGATAATTATAATAGTTAATATAAGATAAAAGATACAGGTAACAGCCTTATTCACAATTCTGTCATATTTAATGTCATGTATTATTAGCGTTTATATGTTGCGACTCTTTTGTGTGAATCGTTCTATATATGACCCTGATTAGTCATCATATAATTCAAGTCAAAATTTATGCACAGGCAATATTGTGCACCCTGTTGCCAGTTTATAAAAGCATTCAAGTTTCATGTTATTACAACAGACACAAAGAGCAAGATCAAAATGTTATTAACATTTTAATATTGAGAAAAATGTTATTTAACGTTCATTTTCTAGGAATTGAGAGATGTTATTCAAATTTTGAAAATATAAATTAACAGTTAAATTATAAGAAAATATATATTGTTATATACATTATTTATTTATATTTTGAATATTATATTGATGTAAAATAGTATTAATTATTATTCAGATTAAGATATTTTTGTAATTTATAACATTTTTGCTATCAAAGAGAATGCGCAAATTCTATTTCATTTTTTTGTTCAACAGCCTAAATTTTTTTTATTTTGGCTGGCGTCATCTAGACGGATTGTTTATTATAACAAAGTTTGGATAATAATAAAAGTTTTTCAAAGAGATATGTTCAGAATTATTATGTACATATGTATGTACATTTATGAAAATTTCTGATTAAATATAATGTAAATATTAAAATAATAAATATCACCTTCCGGGTTCTTAGTACTAATTGCAGAGGCAAATGCATGTGTGTGCGTAATGTACAGTTTTAAACCTGGTATTTCCCAATTTTTGGCGCCTAAAATTGATTTGTTTAACTAGAAAATATGATACATTTTGTCGGAAATTGCCAAGATAAATTTAAATATAAATACATACATATATACATACATATGTATATAATAAAACATTAAGCACCACATTGTATATACATACATATACGTATATACATATGTAGGTATGTTTGTAATTCTAATATATCGTAATTCCTGAAATCATTATAATAAATTCAGCTTTTTGTTCGATGTCGTGTCTGTGTCTGATTGTTGGTGGCTATCATGAAAAATGTTCCAACTTTAAAGCCTGATATATGGAATAATTTACTGTATTGGTATATACAGAGAAAAAAGTTATTTAAAATAGATGTCTGCTAAATTTCGTTGACAATAAGACGTTCTATGGAATTTGGAAACATGAAATTTATGTACATATGTATATCTCTTCAAAAGGTATAAAAGAAACTTGACTGATGAGTGATATCTCTTTGAATCTATTCCGCTAGATATTAAGTCTTTTGCTCTAATCTCTCTCTCTCTCTTGATTACTAGAATGGGTTTGTATCCGCTCCACGCGACTTTAATCTTCCATATTCATTCTTAAGCGGTGGTTTTTAATGGGTTCAGGTGATATCTCTTTGTAACTTAAAAACCGAACCAACTCTTAATCCTGATGGTTAAACGGAGTGTCATAGAAGTAACGACATTTCTTAGTTTTATTCTGAAGCTACAGGAAAGCACCGTTGCATAGAATTGTGTAGCTAATTCTATCAAAATAATCCATGGATAAATGCCATGATTTCAACATGATCAGCGAAACAGTAGTTAAGTTTATAGTACTAGCTAGATAGTAGTTTATATGTAGTTGTACTGCAGTTTACAACATTATTTTCCTGTTGCATCTGGAGATACAGATGTAGATGTTACAATTCTTATTAAATTTTTGAAATTTGATCTCAATAACGATCTTTTGATCTTTTGATTATAGTATAATGATTATATGATTATAGTATAAATTTTAGTATTGAACATGAAGATTTGTAAGTATAGAAGATTTTGATAAAATATTCTAATAGGAATCACAATTTTTATTTTTTTACACTTTTTTAAAATTCATTTAAAAATTCATGTTGTTCAGGGTTAACTCCAATGACATATTATAAACAGACTTCATCTATTTAAAATATAATTACTTCAATATGCAAAAATTAAATACTTAGTATTTGGATAGTGTTTTATAGTTTTATGCTATTATTAAAAAAGATAAGTTAAAATTAAATGAATAATCAATTGTATCTCATATTTTTGTAGAAACTCTAAAATGATCACTATTCTATGAGTAATAAAAATGTTGTAACTATAATACACAAGTTACTACAACAATATCGTGTCACAAAGAGTGTAAAGTTCTGAAGTTAAGAATAATAATATTTGACCCCAGTAGAAACCTACATACAATTACTTCTTTGTGAGTTACCCTTCTGTGAATATAATTGAACTGCAAATGTAAACAAGTTACAAGTAATTAATAAAACATTGTGGGTAATAAAATTTAAGATACAGAAAATGATAATTTTAAATAAGAAACCAGCATTTAGATACATAAGTACTATGCAGAGTCCTTATAAAGCCAACTGTTCTAGAATTCATTTAAAGATCAAACGTTTCTCATTTTAGAGGTATAAGTAATAATTTCTAAGGATATGCAATGTAGCGTAAAGGACAAGGCTGCAATTTCTCTAAGAACTATATGTGCACGTTCAATTTAATTTTTATTGTATAAAATTTTAATTTTTTATTGTATAAAAGTTTTTCGAAAGGTGTGAACATTTAACCATTTGCTATGGTTCTTACATTTCCCAAGCAAAAAATCAAAACAAATCTAAACGCTTGATTGTGTTGTTGAAGGAAGCTGAAAAAATGAGAACTGACAGCAGCGGTAAGGATAATACCGGCATAATTTCAAGGAAAACAAGATTTGAATAAGCAAAACATTGGTGTCTTGCAGGCCTACAATTTGTTATGAAATACAAATTAAATTTATTAGTTACGGTGGATAATCATTTTTAAAGGTTGTTTATTATGAATTTCATTTAGCAAAATAAAGAAACTTCAACTATAATAACTAGATGCCCCTATTATTGCAGCTGTAATGTCAATACACAATAATACATACCAGGCATACATACATACATATGTATATGTACATATGTATTTACTATATGTACATACACACATACGGCAATAAACAATTTTGTACTACAAGATTGTGAAAAATAAAGCAATTTTATTTTTAATATACATATATAAATATTATATTATATAAATGCATCTGCATTTGTAGATTTCCTAAGGTATTAAAATTAACTTATTAAAGAATATATTGAAATACATACATACATACATATGTATGTCAAGAACTCTTAGATTGCTAGAAAAAGAAAGGATATACTTTTGTAGATTTCATTGAATTCAAGAAGATTGGTTTAAAGTTAGTTTTATTTTGCAACTTGTAAAAATTTTATGACAACTTCCTTAAGCACTAATAAAAATAATTAAGTTATTATATGTACATATGTATATGTATGTACATATATATGTATGTATGTATGTATCTGGGATCATGGTATAGCTGTCAATCCTGTACGATCGGTTCTGTATGGTTAGAGTCGTTGTCCTGCTGAAACAAAAAGATTGCCTCAAGCCCTAACATTCTAGTACATTCTTTAAAATTTGTTTTTAGTATAGTTAGATACCCATATTTGTCTATTGTATACATTCAAGTTTACCGACATCGTTCCTTGCCATACACCCCCAAATTATTGCGCCTCCACCATCATGTTTCAACGTTGATATTAAGTTTTGTTTACCATAGGCTTTACATGATTTTCTCCACAAAAGTTTTCTACCTTCGATTCCAAATATGCAGAATTTACTCTCATCGGAGAAAATAATTGTGTTCCAGAACTCTATAGATTTATTTACATATGTACATACATACATACATATACATATGCTTCCTTGCAAAGTTTAATCGTTTCAATCGTTAATCGTTAATTTTTTATGTTTGAACTTCGTTGTTGTTTTTTTTGGTTAAAATAAATCAGAAAACAGAAATCAATTTTGTGGCTGAACGCAGAATTTTTCTACTATGTGTATGTATGTATGTGTGTATGTGTATACAAATTAAAGTTTTAACAATAAACTATTTGAAAACTAATAATAATATGAGGTAATGATTTAAATACTAATTTAATTTTAATTTAATTTTTTTTAATACATGTCTATTTCAAATTATATGTAGCTTCCATACTAGGAAAAAAAATTCTGATTTGTTTTCAATTTTTACTGTTTTGGCGACATTTAGACGCTTGCATTTACTTGGAATCAGCACCAACCGTCGCATACCGTTTTGTTTCAAAATATTCTTGGAGCCAAAAAGGTTGTCGCTTATTATTCTATGCAAAAAAAAACTCTTTCGTTTTCAATGCATGCTTACCTACATTTACACAAAGGCATTTGTATGTATATGTGTGCATAAAGCCTGCACACATGCAGTGTTCAACTAAAAGAAAAATAGCAACAATTTTCAAAAGAGATGCAACAGCCATACAAACATATATGTATATGTATATTCCAAATTATTGGTGTGAAATTGATCTATATTTTTTTTTGATATATTGACGAAAAAGAAAAAAGTGAAAAAAGTATGTACATAGCTCTACAATAATGTTCATAGCTCTACTCTTCAACATGGGAAGGGGTTACCATCGCTTAGTATCTTCTCAGTACTCTAGCAAAAAATTTTAAGTACAAATTACAAGCATAAATAGTAATTATAATATTAATTCTACACACATATGAATGTACAAAATAGTACTTCTAATAAATTCTAATTATTTACAGAAGTATGGTGTTATTGGAGATATTTTTGGCTAATAAATATTTGTGATCATTTGTTTCTTATTCTTCAAATAATGGCAATAACTGCAAAACTATGATACGCTGCAAGTTAGACTGCTGGATCCTGCCATCAAAGTTTTTTAGAATAGATGACATTGCGAATAAAGAAGAAAATTTCATCTGCTATGGACTTCTTAGCATACATACATACATATATATCCTGCAGGCTCAGATCAAAGACGAATAGTTAGAAAGAATACTGTCGAACACGGTAATTTTAAAAAAAAAAACAAACAAATACATGCATACATCCATACATACATTCATCCAAAAACGACCACCGCAAGTTGCTAGTTTGTAACTCTTTCGTTTTGTATACAGCTAGGGACTGTTATGTTATAAAGATATAGTCAGAAATAAAAGTTTATATATACATATGTATGTATGTATGTATGTATGTATGTATGTATAAGTCTTTCAAATAAGGAGTTCAAAGAACAATGAAAATTTTATCAAAATTGTAAGTTTGCAATTATTTTATTTATTTAATTTTTTTGTATTTCATAAAATAAAAACAGAAAATATTTACATTATCGGAAATATGTACATATTTATGTACATACATATCATTTATCAGTTATAGGATTTTAAAATACTAATTCAACTGAATTTTGCATATAATATTCTAAAAAGGATGAAGTTCAAATGGATATACATATGTACATATGTATGTATGAGCTATATCTTTATATAAAGTGTTTTTATGATTATCAAACGAAACACAAAAAATTATCTTATAAAACTACAACTAATAAAAAATATTTAAAATCAATTATGTAAGTATTATTGGGTTGAAATAAATAAACAATTAAGGCTAGCAGATAGGGAAATTTGAAAAACTGACCCTACTCTTAATCACCAAAAAATCAAAAACGAATACTGAAGGTACTTATTGATTCCGTTAAGTTATCCTTAGATTACACTTCAACCTATTGGTACTGTGTGTTATCATGTAAAATTCTGCAACTTTTTAAAATACTTATTACCGTGAGGTCCTGCAGCTAACTAAGATTATTTAGGCGGTAAGTTCCTGTTATGTGAAATCTTCGTCTTTCCACTGTTATGGTAAGAAATATTAAAAAGAAGACGCGATCTTCTAGCATGAATACTTAGCATGAATACATAAGTGTTAAAAACTCTCAAGCAAATCCACTGCAAAACTGTCTTTATGGGTCATCTGAAATTGTGAGATTTTTAAACTGTATATTGTTTAGTTCTGCAATTAAAACTATTCTAAAACTATTCTGTTCAGTCAGCACTGACATTATTGGTCTTATGATTTCACCTCTTATCGAAGTCCTTCTGATAGTTTACGTTGGAAATTAATATTATAACACATATAAAATACTATTATTGATGTGTGTAATGATTTTTATTAACACCGTGTTTTTGTGGACATAAGTTGTGGCACATCAAAGATACATATGAATGATGCATGTCTGTTGTAGTATCGCACAACTTTCATGTCAGCTACCTTAAATACTCGTACATATGGTCATAATTAATTGTACTGGAATTGAGTTCATCAAAAAATTATTTTTCTTTTTTTTAACATTTTTAAAATTGATGATTTAAACACCTTTTCTCTTAATAAAAGAATTACTGTGTGTATGTGAGTATCTGTGTTTATAAATGCACTTGCCGTAGTAAATAATGCAGGTTAAGATATATACATATGAGCATACATACATATATACAACAAAGTAAATTTATATAATATGATAGACGGACATACATATGTATATACTTGTATATATATTTTGTCTGCATTTTATGCCTGTAATTATCATCTGCGCTGTTTGTTTGTCTGTTTGTTATTTTGCAAGTTGTTGTTGTTTTATGTTTGTTGTAAGCCGCAGGCACGGGTTAAACTCATTAACAGCGATGATGATGGTAAAGTTTACCATTTATATATATAAATATATTGATATATACATACATAAATGCAAGTACCATATGTGTCTGATCTATAGTAAGTATAACATACGAACTATTCACTGAAGTCCTTTAGGTTTTACTGTGGTTTTATTTAGATACTTGCCAGCTTATATGTATGTACATACATATATTAGTAAGTCTGGCTGTCTTGACTTGTCAGGATAAAATTTTCTTTCATTTCAATTTACCTTGGTTTTTTTGGTATAGTAGTTTTAATTCGTGGCTCAAATACATACAAACATGGTCTTCACCTGCTCACAACTTTTTTGACTTTTTTCAACAATGATTTTTAATTTTTGTTTTTAATTAATGATACCGCAAAGTTGCACATGCCAAGTTTAAACCCAAAATTTTGGCCCGATTGCAATGGCTAATTAATCATTTATTACCGAAATTCAAAACGGAGTGCATATGTGCATGTTCTAAGGCTCGTGCTAAAGAAGGAACAGTGTTACATCACACTATCACATATTAAAGCATAAGCACAATTAATTTCGACACATTATACATTTCCGAAGTCCGAAGAAAGTTGCCTCTCTGTAATACTTTATTTGATTATTTATTTGATCAGCATTTCGTATAATAGTAAATTACGGAATTTTGATGTAAACAAAATATTCACACACAACAAATAATTCTACGTTCTCTATTATCACAACCAGCAGATATCAGTTATAAAACTAAGATATAAACAATATTGGAGTGTAGATAGGGACATACATACATACATACCAATGGTTTTAAAGATTTATCCATAGAAGCGTTATGTACTTTACTTAGCCTTTCTGTTATTAAAGTTAACAAATTTAAGATAGATAAAGTTTTTCCACTAAATTTCTTATATAGGTTAGGTTAAACCGGCGATCCCAGGGGGATCCACTTAGGCCCATAGGCCCATTGTGATACCGTATTATTTAGAACCCACGGGCTAAAACCATCCAGAACCTTTAACAAAGTTAACGATGCTACATAGAGGGAGTTCTCGAAGTTCGTCAAGATCCCCAAAAATTTAAGGCGACGCCGTGCATGTGCCGGACACGAAGAAAGCAGGTGAGAGGCACTTTCGTCATCCTCACCACAACTGCGGCAAAAATGGTTGAACGGTAGATTCAGTCTCCTAACATGATTACCTAGAATACAATGACCTAAATTTCTTATATAAATACAGACAGGTTTGCAAAATGAAACTTTAAGTTTATGTTAGTGGAACTATGTGAAATATCTCTGCGGACGTTTCTAATACCGAAAATATTATATTTATCCTGCTTTTAATACGCTTACAATCACAATAGTTTAACTTTATTAATGTATCTTTGTTAATTGTGTCAGTGTGAACGTATTAAATGTTACGGTAACACAATTAGCCTTTCCTGTTTTTAATTATGAAAATATTATGTTAAAACATTTTTAATGTGAGAACCACGTTTTTAAGTATGTGTTAATTAAAACAAAGAAAACATATCGCGACAAATTTCATCCAAAAATAAGTGTCAAATAAAAATATTAAACATAATTTTTAAAATTGTTAAATAAAAATAGTGCTCTTTTTGAATTTGGGTTTTATCTTACATTCTATACTATTTCATTTCATTTAAAAAAAATTTTTTTTTTGGTATTTTTGTTTATTTCCCTGTATGTCATTTGAGTTGATGTAGTGTAAACACATTTTATGTTAATTGTGCATTTATCGATGGTTGATATTCAGTAATTGTGATGTGTAAACATTACAGTATACCTATTTTAAACTTCATTTAACTACATCTAAGGCCGTGTGCGAGTTCAAGTAAATTGAGGTAAAGTGAATTAAAATTGCTAGGGATTTTTTGCACTGCACTTATGTAAATATTTATTTATTTATATTTTGTTCTTAATTATTATTTTTGGTTAGAAGTTTTCAAATTTATTTATTAAAGATCTTATGAAATTTTCACAATGGTAATACCTAATATACCTAATTTTTATCTAATTTACCCTACTCAAAATTCTGGTAAATACCAATATTCGCTGCCATACCGACATTATTTACAATTTTTCTCAATTTACTATCAATTTACTCGAACTCGCACACGGCCTAAATATAATTTTCCCATATAACTGCCATATAACGGAGTGTTTCTAATGAGAAGATTTACAAAAAATTAAGAATATGGTTTTAATTTACTATGTACTACTGGTATTAATGAAATGTACATTATCTCTTATTAAAAATCTATTTCTAACTTTTTATGAGTTTAATTTTGAATTCTACAAGCCATGTATGAATTTTAACTGAAAACTGATTTTCGACAAGGTTTTATATTGGAAGAACCAATGTATGTATATAGTACATTTATTATGAAGAACATTTTTAATTTGTATTTCTGGAGTTCTTTTCATCCTTACATATTAATTAAATTGGAAAAGATTCCCACCAGCATAAGGTTTTTAAAATGCTGCTGTAACTCACAGATACACACTTCAGTAAATATTGAAAGGATTATTTCGGCACATAATAGAACAAATCACCCAACACCTGTTATTTTTAAAAAAATAAGACTTTATTCATACATACAAACTCATATTATTATTATTGTATACCTTGGGACCCCTGAGTGTTTAGACATACATATGTACATACATATATATTTCTCTGCTTTGTGTACATTTAACTCGTGCGTGTTCGATATCTGTCAGTTGCATACACAGGATATGTGGAAAAAAATATATGTATGTAAAAAAAATGTCTGAAGTGAAGGTTAGAGCAGTTAGCTACAACCTGTTGGATTTATTTGCAGTAAGTTGTAGTTTGTCTATACTTCGCTCCACATTTTTTATTATTGGTGGTATTGTGGTGTGTTTGTAACTAGGAATGCTAGTATTTGTAATCATGCTGTCGTGCTCCGCAAGCCATCTAAACTTGACTCTGTCATAACCAAAAAGCAGCAGGCAACGTAGAAAGAAGTTAGTTTAATAATAAATGGTCTCACAGGTAAGAAACGACAAATTAAAAATTATTGCACGCTCTAGTTTTTTTTCGAATAGTGGCGGAGCTACTCAAGTAGAAATGCAGCAATACTCACAGAGTCTGACAGTGAAGGCAATAAAGCTAATTTCTGCATTCCATAATTCCAAATAAGATCCTAGTAGAGCATTGCTCTTTTTAGCTTCTCCCTTTATTTTGTTTTATTTTATTTGTTTTAATTTAATAAATTAATTTTTTTATTATATAATGATATACTTATATATGATATACTTAACCAATTTAATTTATTTGCCTAATGGTCCTACCTGGGTTTACAAGTAGCTCCTATGGAAAGTTTCACTAACTTAGCTCAAAAAATGAGTGACTTTTTATACCAATATCCAGCCAAATATATACTCGTAGGTAAGTATATAGGTAATCAGACAATTGAATATATATGTTACATAGGCAGACAGATTCAGTAATGTGCGTTATTAGTAAATCGACACGTTTCATTATCATTATCATTATCAAGATGGACATATGCAGTGGTGTAACACTTTATTAGACGTTTCTTTTTTAGCTACTAGCGACAATAACTTGAAAAGTTATGATGGAATACCCCTAGCTTAGCCCTATATAGTCCTATAATCCAGTCGCTTGTGTTTACTTAGTTTTTTTTAGAAATCTCCATTTTGTTAGTCTTGATCAAGTTTAAGAATTTAGTTCGTAGTCTTGATCAAGTTTAAGATTTTATATCGGAGATCTAATAACTTATACACTACTATAGCGATTTTTACCTGACTCTGTTTGACTCGGCTAGCCGAAGTAATTCTCATATTTTATTAGTTTTGATTGATTTGATTGATTTTATTTATAAACAATATTCTAGATGTTATAATATCGATTTTATAATTTTCAATAAGATTTGTTTTAAATAATATGACAAAATTTCAAACTCTGTAAGGAAAATAAATGTGATATATTATATATCAAATTGATATATGACATGACCAATCAGAAAAAGTACAGTCCTTAAGAACTCTATTCACTCTATTTATTGCTATCACTTGATTATGGGTTCCGTTAAGTTACTTTTGTTGTAGTCTGAAATAAAAGAAGAAAATATAGAATGCTTTACTATTACAACTTATTCCTCGAAGTATTTTATTGAAAGTTTATTTACAATTATTTATTCAGTTTCAGTTCTATTTTCACTGTATTATGACGATTTTACTTAACCAATCATGTCTCAGGCCTAAGAGAGCCTCATCTGTGATCAAAAACACTTTTGGGTTAGAGTAGCTACTAATGGTATGTATCAGAAACGAAATAAATTTTAATTTGCTATTATTAGGAAAAAAATTGTTTTTCATTTATATTCTTATTTTTATATTTAATGTTTTTAAAACACCTCAAATTTTAAATTATATTTAAGTTTTGTATTCAACACTTCACTATTATAAGAACCAGCTGATATTTTACCGAATACCGAAGAAATTATCAGACCTGATGTCTCGTTAATCCGTTACGTTAACGTAAGGGTTAGTGACGATATTATTTTACAAATGCAAATACATATAAAATAGTATCACTTTACCGACTTACAGAATACGTCTGAGGACGCCTAATATGCTCTTAGTTCTGTTATAATGAGTGTCAAGTTTATAAAAAACAACGATATCAAAATTTTATCCGTTTTAGGCTCTTATAATTTTGCAAGAAATAATGGGAAATAATACAATTTAGTGTAATAAATTCAATCAAATTTATAGGAATAGAAATAAATTCTAATAGAAAAATTTTCTAATAGAAATAAATATCAAGAGTAATTAATAAAAATTAAATGGTAAGGTGCACTATATAAATATAACAAATTTGGATTAGGAAATAGAATTAGTCATACTATGCGATAATAATATTTTTCAACAGTTTTAGGTTAATTTGAGGCCGTTGAGCTCAAATCAGTAACTCGTTTTTCTACTTTCTGGGTCACTGGCAACAATGGGTTAAAGTTTAATATGCGAAGTTTAATATGTAATTGAGGTTTAAAAGAGTTATTAAATAATATTTTGAATTTATAAAATATGAATTTCATGTCTTCAGTAAACTTGCTATGTAAAAATAGATAAATATACACATATTCTTGGATATCTTGGATATCTACAAATCTTCCTCCTTCTCTCTCAAAGGCGGGGTTTTTCAAATATATATTAAAATCATTATTTAGGAGAAAATGGTTGCAATTGTAAGTTCAAAAAAAAATCAAAAAAAAATTATTTCAATTGCTAAAACAAGAAAAGGAGGTTGTACCATTTGTTGAAACCATTGGTCCATTTTTAATTAAATGGCAATAATCAAAACGTTGTAATTATTACTTATGTTAAAATAATTATATAAAATGTGATGAATGCAGTAATGATACAAAAATTCACATAAATCTAAGATTTCCGTTTGAGTTACTCACATCATGTTTTATCTCAACAAATATTTCTACTACAGCTTCCTCCCCAGTTCAAGAAACAACATTTTTACAGAACTTATGTAGAAACAGAAACGAAGAGCCATTTAATAATATTAAATATGGTGGGAGCGCAAAACAAGGTTTAAATTAAATGCACTGAATTATAGATATTTTGGTAACTTAACGAAGTAATTGAGTTTTTGGCAGTATACGAAGCAACAAAAAATGTATCGAAGGAAGGATGCATTTCAGAAAAACACCTGTCGCACAAAATTTATTTAACTGCGGAAAAGTCTGATGTCTACTGCAAGCTGTTATACATTTTCGTTTCAATGTCGGCTTCAAATCACTTCTCACTCCTTCACATCCGCCAGATACGAAAGCCGCCCGAAAACTTTTCTCGCAGGTAGCTGCAGTCAAGCTTCAAAATATTGAATGAATGCGGTTGCATCTGCCAATTTTTGGTTGCAATTTGCAACATATGTATCCATCTTTTCCTTAATTTTACAATCTCTCACATGTTCTTATTTGTTTTGGCATCTTTTGTTTCTTCTGTAGCTTGTTATTGTCTTAAAACCACATTGCAAGTTTATTTTTGGCCAAAAAAGGCATTTTTACTTCGTACGCTTTTTTCGGTAACAAATGAGCCTAGCCAAGTCATAAAGTTTGTTTTAAGTAGCTTAAAAGGCTTCGTAGTGGACTGGACCGTGTGAAGCAAGAGGCTAAGATGTTATGCCACAGTTTGGGCAATGTCTGTAGAGACAGTTTGAACAAATAAACTAAATTTGAAATGATTTCAAAGCGTAGATACCAACAATCAAGTTTACTTGGTCGAACTGGCGACTGAGGCAAAGCACCTACACAATAAAATCAGGTTATAATATTAAGATTTATAAAATCATAAGAAGAAGAGGATTTAAGAGTGCTTTGGAACTTAAAATATAGCTTACTATACTCGTAAGCAGAATTAAAATGTAGCTAACCTTTAGAAACGATCTAGAGAAGTTTGGATTTATTCCTAAGTATTTACATCTCAATTCTAGATAGAAAATCATTTTCCATTTATCATTAAATCATTATATCATTAATAATAAACTCTAAATAATTTGAGGTTTTTTATAAAATAATTTTCTAGAATAATAATCTAAACAAATTATCATTGTGATCAGACAGACTAAGAAATTTTGGTCAGCTTTAAAGAAGAATATTAAAATTTTCAAAGATAAGTATTGTTCGGTGCTTAGATATGCATCGATAGAAGCCACTGGTAGCCCGTCTCATAAAAGATGAAGTCTGAAAGAGTGGTTGTTGTGTATTAGATATGTATACTCAGCAATAAAGACATTCAGAAAACCAGAAATAAAACGAAACTTTCAATCTTTCCTTTAGTCCTTTGAATAAGAGGACTTAAATAAAATTGAAATGTTTAATTTAGTACTAATCTTTGTTTGAAAGAGGTTTACTTCTTAATTACCTATGTAAATTGTTTTTATCTTCAGGTTTATAATTTTCTTTACCTACGTGGATATAGGAACCTTTCTTTTTTTGCTTCACAAAAAAATCAATGTTTGAACATATCTTCGCCCTCGAATCCCAAAGTGTTTCATTTATTTTGATAAAGAGCATGTTTAATTTGTCAAGATTTAGATAATCATTATTAAATATTAGTTACTAAAAAGTTTAATTAGACTTTACAAGAATCTCCGCCCTAGACTACCAAACTGGTAATTCTCTACTTATGAAGAATATGTTGAATTTGTCGAGATGTGTGTATAAGACGCATTCAATATAATAATGACAACCTCACAATACTTATATATACTTGATTAATATGAAGACGTGAAATGATATATTTACGTATGTCTGTCCGTCTGTCTTTTGTTTTTTTTTGTAACGAAAACAAAGTCAGTGTGATATTTCAACCCACTAAAATCATTCCGACATTCGACGTTTTGCCCTCTCGGGATTAGCGATTTGATATTTCGTCAAGAATCCGGAAGAAGTCCAGAGCACGAAGCTCAAACGTCTGTTTTTTGTCGTCATTTTGTCAATTAACTACATTTTTTCAACTAGTATGGTTTCATTTCTTTTTGTTGCAGTTGTATCAGAGCAGCTGTTCTTTTTGGGAACGCAACATCAACTTATGCTAACTGTGAAAGAGCAATAGATTGGCTACTTATAATTCATAAAAATGTGCATATATATTTGTAAATACAGTCAAACTTCCATAATTCGAAGTAAAATTTTGCAATAAAAAGGTTCGACTTATGGAGACTTCGAGTTAGAGAATTTTTTTATTTTTTTTATTTTTGGAAGAAACTAGAATTACATTTTAAGATATTTATTTATTTGCAATCAAAGCACAGAAGCTGTAGTGAAGTATAGTATTCAGAAATTAGGGTTTGGGACTTTAATTTTTTTCTTATTTTCAGTAAAAAGAGATTCCATTTTATTCATACTCTTATCACTATCACTTGTAGTATCATTCGTTTACAAATATAAATTCAGAATTTTGAATTCACTCTTGAACCCTCATCATCACTTTCTGTCGCGCTTAGAATTGGATCCAGTAATTTAGAGCTATAGTGCTCAATAATATCGTCATCTGTAGGAAAACTTGATGTACAAATTTCATTGTCACGCTTAATATAATCGTTAAGTGTAGCAATAGAAGTTAATTTATTAATTACTTTAGAATATCTTTGGCAAAGTCCCAGCGGCTGGCATTTTCACAAAGAAGGAACATAAGAAAGAAAAAATTAAACATTTGGAAAAAGGGACTTGCCCTAACAGCAAAATGCATTTATACTTAAAAGAAAAATTCGACTTATAGAATGCACTTTCTCCATATTCCTATCGACACGGAACAAAATTTTTGTTCGAAATATAGAGAAATCCGAATTATAGAGGTTCGAGTTATGGAAGCAGAATTGTATGTAATTTGCTTTCTAAAACCTTGGTGCACTGTTTATAGAAAATAAGAGTTATACAGGTTCGCGACCTATGGAAGTTTGACTGTATGTATATAATTTGGGTTTTAATAACAAGAAATCTGTTAAATTCGCTAAAAAAAGTTTAAGAGTAAAACATTACTAATGCAATATTGGTTTAGATGAAATCAAAAATAATTATATTTTATTTCAGTTTTTTGGAGTATATTAAGAGAATATACATATATACTTACTTAGTCTAATCTAATGTAATTATTATTACAGAAAAATCAAACTTATTCACTTAAATTTAAACTAAAAATAACTATATAATGATACTATCTATAGGACATTTAAGTGGTGTGTTTAATTTTGTGACAATTTGTTCTCATTGTCTCTGCTTAGAACATAAATATCATTCATATTTATAATTAATATAATTTATTACAATACGACTTTTATATAAGCACAGTTTTGGTAACCTATTAAAGGTGTTGAAACGATTAGATACTGTCAAAAGTAATGCGTATTGGCACTATCCCATCTGAACGATTGAAACTAATTACGGAGACAAGGCTTTCAGTTGTTATCGTAGATCCCATAAAATATTTTAATATATAAAAATGTTAAAAAATTGCCACAAAAGCTGTCAACGCCCATTAGAAGAGTACAAGTAAACTAAGTAATTATGTTTATAAATGCAACAATATTTTTCGTCTCATTTCAAAAGTCATGGAATGTACGCGTAAGTAGCGCTTTGAGAAAAAAAAACAGGGAAAGAAAACATATGATGTTGCAAAGTTGCGATTGCAATCGGGATTAGTAAACAACTCTACAGCGGTCTACTACTTGCTATGTCTTGAACTTGTGCAGACTAAGTTGGTTAAGTTTGTAAGTTGAAAACTGGTACGTGAAGCTTGAAAACCTCAAGTTAACACACAAACGTTTCTAATCGAAATGAATCGATTTGTTTGATGTATATGGACGACTCTTCTGCTCATCCAGTTATGTCATCTATATTCTAATTGCAGCTACACATGTACACTAACTGATTTGTCGCAATCTAATCTGCCTACCTTCTTGCATTTTTTTATAAGTTGAAATACTTTTAATTACTAAAATGTTGTAATGTACTCAGACCAGTTAAATGAAATTGATTCTCGTGTCTTGGCAAGAATTTTACTCTATTTTTTAGTGGCTTTTAAAATCTGGTCATAGTCAAGTCGCATCTCTTCAATTTTGCGTGATATTTGTTTACTTGTGGTTATGTGGTTATGTGGTCATGGTACTTGTTATGCGAAGATGGCATTCCTCTTTTCGATTATAGCCAACTTGCTTGCTGTTAATAAGGTGTAAAGTCGGTTCTAATAAATAGTTTTGTACGTTCTTCCTGACGTCCGTTGTTAGGTAGCAGAACAAGTTATTAGGTTTGCATATATTTCAATTTAATTAAAGACACATTTGAGCAGTTTAAGCAAAAATATAACGGATAATTTTTTAATATATTTGCTTTGGAGTTATACATTTTTTAGTCTAGTGACTTTGTGGTGCGACCACCTTTCGCCAGATGACAAACTATAAAGTATTTATCTATGAGATTAGATACAATAACTTAAGATAAGAGTAGACCCATTAACTACAATGCGTAACTGTCGTCATTAACTACCTGAAAAGCAGTTCAATAAATTGGTTTATTAAATTTAGAATTAGGATTATAGAAATGAATAAATTAAAAAATATTTATAGGACAATCATAAAGACAAGCTAACAAACATTTATTAAATCGTTTAGGCAGTAGAAACTAAAATCTCACAACTACTTAGAAAACCCGCACAGTATTCGATTTTATTTTATCTTTTCTTAAAATACCGAGAAATAAATCTAATAGGACCAAAAACATTCTGGTCTTAGAATTATATATTCATGTAGATATTACTTACTTACCTACATATTTGGTAGGCTTGCATAGTACCCTTCGTCTCCCAGCTTGATAAGCTATCTGATCCATAGATGTCAAGTATTTAACTTAATAAAAAATATTTTTAGTAATGTAACCCTTTCATATAATATGGTTCACTATTTCTAAAAAGCCAACAGTGGAAATTATGAATTTTCTAATTATGAAAACAGAATTTTTTAAATATATAAAGAACATATATATATACATGATGCATTACTAATTATTTTTATTTGTGTTTTATGGGAAGATCCAGATTAATGCTTACTAAAACGCAGATTTTGCGCTCCTACAGGCTCGTAGGACTCCTACAGTTCATTATCCGATACTTCTTGGCAATGTCTTCTCAACCCTATTGATCATTGTACAAACTTTTGCACTTTAAAACCAAGCAGAGTTTTAAAGTACTCTTTAAGAATTCTCTTAAAACGATCCATTAACAAAAAATCAAAATGTCTTTGCAGTGGAAATCATATACATACATATACATATAATATATTAATATTAGTATCAAAAAAGATACAGCGCAATAAAAAGTTTTCGGTTATAATGCAAACTAGTATTAATGGAACTACACTAAAATTATTAAAATTATTTATAAATCAAGAATCAAGAATTATTTAAAGCAGGTTTTCAACTAAAATCGGTAAACTGTCATCGTAACAGCTAACAGCACTAAAAACTGGACAATTATAAAACGGAATATAAAAAATTTCTTTAAAGTTTTAAATAAGCCAAATGTTAAAAATTTTAATCAATTATATGCAATAAGAGCGAGTAATCGGTAATACCAATTATTAAAAATCAAACCGTAAAGGTATAGTCCACTTAAATGCACTTTAATATATTGGATCATTGTAACCGTGATCAGATTAGATTACATTTTATAGATTAATCTTGATGCTTCGATCTTGTTTCAAGGTCCAATAGATAAATTTAACATGTTGGAACCTAATATATACGTACTATATGTAGTAGAGTGTATGTAAGGAAAACAACGATAAACAATATTATATAACAACAATTTTAAAAAAATTTAAAATTAAAAAATAAGTTTAAAATTTCAATACAAAAAATTGAGTAAACTACCCGAAAAATGTAATAAAAACTTGTTTCAATCAAGCGGAATTAGTATAGTCTGTCCAGGTATATTAATAATTAAAGAGTTCAATTAATAATGAATATTGTTTGGAATGTTATGCTATTCAAATCGGTTTTCAAATCTATAACATATAAAATAACAATTATATTAATTATTTTCTGCTTGATTACAGCGGAAGTCTTCAAACAAAGGATTCCGCTTATGATTCTTCTTTTTTCATGAATAAAATTAAATAAAATTTTTTGCCTAAAAATAATTACAAGAAGAAGAAGAAGAAGAAGGAGAAGGAGAAGAGGTAAAGCGTTATAAAAGGATGCGTAATGCTCTGTACTTAAACGATTTTATGTGTACAGATATTCGCCTTTAGTGGTCCGTGAAGCAAAAATACTTAAGAACTCAAAAAGGCGGAGTTGATGAGGATTAGGCTTTACAAACGCAGTTCAAATTCAAAAATTGGGATTCTGGTTTCCGTCTTCGCCACGCAGATAGATTTGAAAGATGCGAAACATAGCAGAGTATGAGGCATTGAGTTTGCTTAGCTCTCTACAAACAACAAGAAAAGGAAAAGGACGAATCTCTTTGTTATGTTGCCATAGAACGACAACGACAGTTACGAGTAAATAACAAACAAAACAACAACAGCAGATGTTTGCATATCGAAATTATTTTAAATAAAATATTTTAGAATGAAAATTTCGGCAGCAAAGTATGCAAGCCAGTGACGCAGGTAGTTTGAGCGTTCGGCCATGGGGTTACCTTTCAGCTACTCGAACCAAACTGAAGTAATCACGTGCATTTGGGAAGTATGAGTACACAAAAGGTTCTGAGACGGCACTGGCATGCAAATATTTGAAAATACGCGCAGTGAGGCGCATGCGCAAATTCATTATTCACAGCAAACTGGTCTTTGCCGGTCGGATTGCCTGTTGCATGTATCTCGAAGGCATTGCTGCCGGTTGGTTCATCTTTGCCAATTCCTTGGCTCTGCATTTACCTTCGCTTGCAACACTAAGTGTTTTTTCTTATTAAGGTTAAGGCTACGGGGACAATAGAACTTGATTTTTTTTTATTTTTGCAATTGTTTAATTACTTGGCAGTTATTTTCATTGAAAAAGATTATTTGACGAAAAATGTTCGAGGATTTACGCTATACATGATGGATAAGTTAATACCGGCAAAGGAAAACTGGTGCATAGATTGCATATGCTGATCTTTTTCTTTGGCTCACAGTTAGGATTATTTTAAACTCTGACCATCTGCTAAGCTTAAAGAAAATATGTTTTTGTCTACTTAGAAAAAGGTGAATAAGACTAGAGGATAATAATTTTGAAAAGAAAGATTATGTATGGTTACACTATTACAGTAAATTGTGAATGTTGGTATCAATACCCAAAAATAAGCTAAAATTTACGGGATACACATATTTATAATAGATGTGACTGATTTGTTTTCGACTATCTGCAAAATAGGTCAATACCGTTCTTAAGATTCCTCAAAAAATATGCTTCTACCTATTAATCATTAGTGTTGTTACGGTTAAATAAAGTTGTATTCCTATATAGACCATGTGCGAGTTCGAGTAAATTGAGGTAAAGTAAATTAAAATTTCTTGTGATTTTTTGCACTGCACTTGTATACCTTTTTTTTTGTTTTTCTATTGCACTAATTTATTATTTTTGGTTAAAAGTTTTCAAATTTATTTATTTATTTATTAAACATCTTATAAAATTTTCATAATGGTAACACCTAACTTTAGAACCTCTGACTTAATTTGTAGAAACAAATCTGAGGTGTCCAGGCTAATATCTGTGTTTACGGGACACTGGTCCATAGGAAGACATGAAGCTAGACTCGGCCTTCCCTGTGGTACTTCTTGCAGTGTGTGTCTACCAGCTCTTGAAGATATGACACCAGAACACCTGATGTGTTTTTGTCCAGGTCTGGCCAGAACTAGGTTTAAGCTTCTGAGGGCCTCCTTCTTCAACTCACTTAGCGATATCTCCAGCATTAGCATTAGCCAGATAATTACCTTTGTTAATGCCTCTGGCTGCTTCTAGGTTGACCCTCTATCTACTACCCACTATTACGAGGTTTTTTTGTGGATTCAAAAAAGCTTTGTCTTTTAGCTAATTGGGGAGGTTTTCTCCTCCCTCCACCAAAACTAACTAACACTTAACTTACCTAATTTTTATCTAATTTACCCTACTCGAAATTGTGGTAAATACCAACATTCGCTATCATACCGACACAATATACTATTTTCTTCAATTTACCATTAATTTACTCGAACTCGCACACGTCCATAGTATTTATAAATCTATTCAGGAGAGACTGCATGTAAGATTTATTTCAAAGTAACTAGAATATTAAAAAAATAGGTACTTTTAGTGAGGTCACTTATTAAGGTTACTATTACATTGGATACATAGAAGCTGAGTTATTTCATCTAACATCATAGTCAGTATATCAGTGCAAGGGTTTCAGATTGTTTTTACACCTACAACCACTTTCTTTGGATCGGTAAATGCACTCTGTTAAAAGGCGTAGGGTGTGCTATAAGATAAAAACGATAAATGGTCTTCAGTTAAAATGTAATTTCTTGCCAAAAGGTTTCACTTGATGAGAATAATTATAAATTGCATGAATAAACCTGTATATATAGATTGATATTTCTGAGAGGTTTAAATATAATATGTTTAGGTTGGAGTGCCGGCCTTGTTCACCAAAGCACACCTGAGCTATAGCCCGTTGTGGTAACACAAGTTATACTTCTT
>NC_051847.1:115444495-115488995 GCF_002237135.1 Teleopsis dalmanni
AATCGACTGACATCTTGCAACAACATGTTGAAGCCTCCAGTATGTTCATGGGGTAAAGATACAGAAACTCTACTGCACACATACAAAGCAATAAGACACACAACTCTGTGGAATGCAAAGGAATAATACCCAATCATGCCAAAGAACGGTTTACGGACTCCGACCGGAATTTGGAAATGGAATTCATAAGTTAAAAAATTTTAAATTATAAATTACTTAATTAAACAAACCTAGTCTAACGAATCAAAACAGATATATCTATTCGAAATGGATTTGTTGTTTTACTATATAAAATTCTTATTTAATTAATCTAATATTATCTTAGATATTAACATAAATTTAAAATATTTTTTATTGATATCTATTTTCTCTTAGGAAAAGCAAATACAACAGTCACAATAATGAATCGAAATGAGACTAATAACGGGAGAGGTGTTCATAGAAATAAAAAAGAAATGGAAAGAAATGTAATATTTTAAGAGACAAATGGATATTAACCTGGTGTTACTATCTTTTTATTTCAATATATACTTTTTATAAATATTTTTTAAAAATGTGCTATATAGACTTTAATTTTAATAAAAAAAACAAGTCATTGAAAATTAATTTAATTCCATTTCAGAAAATATGTTTATCAAAATATATTGATTAAATCTATTGATTAAAAATATCTAGTTTTTAAATTGTAGCTAAAATTAAATGAAGACTAAAGTGACAAAAAAATATATTTTATATATTTTTTTAAACAATTGCTAGAAAATATTATATGTTTAATTTAATATTAATATTTTATTTAATAATGTCTGTTAAAATAAATTAAAATGAATGTATAAATAAATGATATCTCATGTTCAAAAAATGAGTTAGGAATATGTAAATTCAAATTTCAAACTTTATGTTAAACAAATGTTAAAATTGTTTTTTAGAAAATAAATATTTATAAAAGAATTATTGTTTATACATAAAGAAATAATTATCATTCCGAACTATATATGCAATAAGTATATGTAAATATTTTAAAAATGTTTTTCAATATTTTAAATTTGTTGTTAATCTCATTTGTTAATGTTTATGTAGAAAATGTCATGTTGAAAACATAAATCAATTTAAAAAATATATATTTAATTTTTTTTTAAAGGGACCAACATATTAAATATACTCGTATTAAAAAATAACTCGGTAGAGTTATAATTGATAAAATATTTTGCATGTACAGAAATGATCGTTATTATTTGGTTTTGTTAAAATTTAATTTATATTGATTTTAAATAAAAGTCAAATTGTATATAGGTAATCTACATTTATTTAATATTATTATAATATATTTTCAGTGTAAAATTTATTTTTATTATAAAAGTTAAATTAAAAAATAAAATCTAAAAATGTTTTTGTGTAATTATGAATGTTATTTGCATTAGTTAAATATTATCAAAATATCTTTATGTTAAGATTTTTTATTCACTAAATATGTAGTTAACAATTTTAAACAATATTCAATTTTTTTATGTTACATTCTAATATAATACATGTATTAAAAATATGAGATTAAAAAAATAACTCTCTCTTAAATTAGTTTATAATAACTTCACTCAGAATTTTATGAAGTTTAGTTTAATATAAGTATATGGTTTGTATTATCACGGGTTAGTTTGTGTTGTCTCATGTATCTCGCAAAATAACGAATAAATATATGAACTTTATATTAAAGAGTAATTTTTGATTATTAAAGAACGCAAATGGAATTGAGTCTAATTCTTTAAACTAATTATTTCTAACTACACGAACTTATTATTATATACTGACCAACAATCCTCAAGTTTCTTGAAAAATAAGTCAATTTCATTCGTTGTTAAACCAAGTGTAGCTGCGACAGTCAGATAAGGTATGTTTGTTACTGAAGAATGTGTTCCCCAATCTGTTCAAAATATATACACACATATTTTTCAAAACTAATGACACACTTAGCAGTAGTTTCGTACTCACTTATAAATTTGTAACCGTCTATATCCTTTATGTCTATGCAAGTAACAACACGTACACCAGAAACACCACGCGTAAAAAGCATGGAACCAATTTGAGTTATATTTGTATTTTTAAATGTTTCGAGTGATAATGCTAAGGAAATTGGATTCCCTTTACTTTCAAAAACTTTTTCATTGTGACTGTTTGCAAATTTAATCAAGTTGTTTCGTAAATATATGAAATTGTTTTTACGTTGCTGCACATAGTCAATATAACCATTACGGCCAAGTGACAATAACGTCATCAATACATCTAAGCTCTGTGAGGATGAAGCACGTCCTGGTTTAATTTCAGATTAAATTTATAAAACTTTTTTAATAAGTTATAATCCAACGAACCTGCATATGTTTTAGCAACTGCTCGTACGGTTTCATTTTGAAAACCTGCCACAACAGCACCACCTACTGGCACCATTAGGTTTTTATCCGTACTTTGCACAAAAAGATCTACACGACCCAAACGATTTGCTTGCTCCAGTTGATGCGTTATATATGTGCTCTGCAAGCCGTAAGCATTGTTAACCAAATGTGGCACTTTGTAACGTGCGGATAATTTGGCTACTTCAATTATATTGTCAGCATTGCGTGGAGCAAAGCAGCTTGTGGTTGTATATACACAAACAATATCATCCACATTCAACTCCTTGAGCTTATTTTCAAAAGCTACCAAATCGGTTGTCAAACCTTTTTCGCTAGAATAATTTGTGTCTATTATAATCGGTATGAGGTTTGCCGTCGTTATACTTTTAAAGCATGATTTCTGATCAATGCGTGACCATATCACATATTTAGCTTGTGGCCTTTGTTTCCTAAGTGTTAGCAAGCACAACATCAATGACATACCCGTCGCCATTGGTACCAGAAAGCAACTTTTACAACTACGCACACCCATTTCTTTAATAAGCTCCAGTAGTAGTGCATTTGTTAGGTTGGATAATATTGTAGAGCCAGCAGCTTTTGGTTGCGGTTCCAACAAATCACCGGAGCGCCCAATGCCATGTCCAAAATTGTAATGCCGCTGTGCAACAAGTTCTAAAGAGCATATCAAATCATTGTAGGTATATTATACTAAGGAATTTACGTGGAAAACGTACTGCATACGATTTTAGCTTCACGTTCGCCCAGTCCAACTTTTGAAACAAAATTATTGCTGTCTAATGCGGCCAATTGTGCAACTAAAGCCTCAATACGCTCATCACTCCATCCCTCTTCAGGTAGTTTCCGCTGTTAGTGGAAAAATTTTAATTATTACAATAATTGTTATGCAATGGTAATAAGATTTTTATTGTTCTGATAATTGTTATTTTATTAATGAAGAGAATATTTATTATAAATTTTACTTTTTCTAATAGCTCTGAAACGGCAACTTCTTTTGACTTTTGAGCGGATTGTGCCAATTTCAAATAGTTTTCTGGCACTAATTTATCACTTATTTCTATTTTACTTAAATCCATTTAAAAAATTAAGACTACGCTGTACAAATAATTTAACTGAGATAATTTTGTTTACTTATATGTAAAATCACATTGAGTGCTTGGAAATGCTTGCAAAACACAGCTGTTTTTATTACATACAGGGAGTGCCTTAAACAATGCAGTCGTTTTCCAAGAACAGGCATGATTTACAAAAGCGTCAAGAGCATAACGTAGAGAATAGCAGAGAGGCAGAAGTTATTTAATGACGTTTTCGATTGGTACTTCTGGATTCAATCTACTCTCGATCTGTCATATTTTTTTGTCTAATTGAACATTTTTAGAGTAATCTAATATTTTTTTAGTCTTATTGGTAGACATTTACATTGTGCAGAAATACATATATGGGATCATATCATAGTTTATCTGTCAAATCACATAAAACAGCTGTTAAATTTCAGTGTAATCTTGCTACTCTGGCAAAATGTCTAGAGTGTTTTACATTTATCTCGAGTGATATACAAAATGTGCATTAAAAGAGCATCTCGATTGAAAAATTTACCTCAGAACTATCAATCGAAAACACCATAATACTATGTTCAGACAGCCAAATTTCCTTAATTTCGTAAAAATGAAATTAAGTTCATTTCGAAAGTGTTCATACTGCCCTAAATTAAGGAAATCATGTGTCTTTTATTTACAAATCAATCGTTAAAAATTACATACTTCAAACACCATTTGTATCTAGGAAATTTTAAAAGTTGATTATTATAACTATAAACGAGTACATTTAGTGGTTTTATTAACTTCATTGGATTTCAGGTATGTGAATTATTATTTTTCACTCTATTTTAAATCAATAACAGTTGCACTTTTTTCTTTACATACAAATTTAAAAATTTGTACTAATTTCAAAATAAGTTCACGGTTTTATTAAAATTAACTGTCACTAACATTTGCTTTAAAAATATGTCACTTTTTCGTTATCTCAACTTTTTGTTTTGCTTAAAATTTATCTTACTCATAGATGCATTTGAAATGTCCCTAAATTTCAGCCTTCTTTTTAACGAAATTAAGGACATTTTCCTTAATTTCATTTTAACCTTAAAACTGAATTTTGTATGAAAAAAACAACTTAATTTTGCTGAAATGAAGATGAAATTAAGATTTTTGCGAAATTAAGGTGTACCTGAACATAATATAACAGTCACATGTATTTAGAATTGTACAAATAAATAAATTAATAATTTATAGTTCTTTTTATTATAAATGTATTTACTAATTTGTCTGCATATATAAAATCTATATATATAATAAATCTATATCTGTATACATATATATATATATACATATAAATCTGCAAATTTATATATTCACTTTTAACTTAAAAACGAAAATAATAAATAATATTGGTTTATTATAATAAATCAAATCAATAAAAGTAAAAGAAAAAGAAAAAAAATTTGTTTGATTTAGTCTTCACTATAATCTATACACAAATCAATTAGGTCTTATATAAATCAATTACATCTAACACAAACCGATAGACTAATACAATATAAAGACAATAAGACAAAACAAAATTCAAACGACTCTTTGTGTTTTACTTATTTGGCCATAACAACCCGTTACCGAATTTCGGACTGACGCAGCATGTCTCTCCAGGCGCCTCTGCTGCATGCGCGTCTTCTCCAGTCTCGCATATCAAGTCCAGTTAGTGCACCCTCAACTTGATCACTCCACTACTTCTACATCTTCTCCGTCAACTACTGCTTCAAACGCCTTTTCCGCTGGAACATCTTCATCCATTCTCACGACATGTTAATTCGCTGAATTATATCAATGTCGTAATAAAGATTATATAGCTCGTGGTTTATTCGTATGTGATAGTCGTCGTCAACTCGTAGAAGACCAAAGATCTTTGTATTTTAATTGTTATAAATATAATATCAACTATAATATCTATAATTCTATTTACTAGAAAAATGGCAACTGCGATCTATAAGATCTGTTGTGTTTATTCTTTATATTGCAATTAATATCATTCATTGGAATAACTGCCATTTATAGCAACCGATTCATATTAGCTTGAACATATTATAACCTTCTAACATAATTATGGGTAGGATATAATCTTTAATCTTACTTTGAGATATCATAGCTATATACGCTTAACCTCAAGGTACTAGACCTTGTATGACAACGAGAAAGAATGATTATTAAGAAGGACGAATGAGTCACAAAATTTGCCATCTGCCACCTATGGAATATAGGCATATTTTTATTTCAGTTGAGAAATGAGTTTTTTACCTGATTTCAGATCTATTTAGATCAAGAAAGAAGGCAGTACTCTTTTTTATATCAAAAAGCTGTTTGAATTGCCACTAGCATTTGTGATTTTTATCTTTATAAATGTTAATCTATATCCAATTGGAGTCCTCTTAAGTTTTGTAATGTGTTATTATTGCTGAGATAACGAGAGACTTCCTAAAAAATTTGGAATAATAAAACTGGCACTGCAATTGTTCTTTAATTACATTTTATGGATTAATTATTAATTACAATGAAGTAATCGTCCATTTGCTATCTAAAAATTATTTGCATGTAATAATAAAATCAAAGTCCGAAACTTTTTTATAGCATGCGATAATGTTAACAGAAATCTTTAACATGCGCTTCTCTCGTGTCACACAAATCTCTGTTAGCAACAATACTCTGTTGTAATATTTAAAAAATATATGAAAATAACCAAAGGCTATGGCTATTAAACTTTAAATTGAAATTATTGCGTATGTAAGATATTTTGGGGTTGTTTATTTTATATTCGAAGAAGTCAAGCAAATATAAGTGCTTAAAAGCTAAACATATTCTATTTAAAGGCTCTGCTCCGAAGGGTTTTGTATAGAAATGCGAAATTTCAATGCGTAGTAATATCCAGTTCTCTTCAGTTAAAAAAATTATAAATATCAGTTTGATTATTAATTTTAAATTATTATTCTTCGAAAGAATTATATATGTATATATAATCTTACATATAATCTGAAAACATGTTCAAATATTTTTTATTCTAAATCTGTTTTAATAAGATTGAAATACCTACTTATTAGAAACTTATAAACCCAAATTCATTTTGGTCTTCCGATGCGTACAATCTTTTTCTATACATTAAATTTTACAACAACTTGGATTAACTTGGATTGGGATTATAACAGCAACACTTCTATGGTTCGAGTACAACCATAGAAGTGGATGTTAGGGAAATAACTAAGTCACTTAGTTGACTAAATTATTTGAAAAGATATTCCATTATATATGTAAATATTTATATACCGATACTCAAATATATTGTTTTAAAACTATGAATATGAACTCCGGCACAAAATCAGTGTTTACGCCAAATTCTTTGAATTTGTTGGATTTGGATTAATGTCTTACTTTTTGCTCTAGGTTCAAGTAATTCACTCACAAGCTGCAAAGTCTAGGAAAAGTTGGCTTTATAAGGGACAGAAGAGAAAAAAATACCATACTTCTACAATTTTTAGAGAGAAATCCAGAAAGGTACTTACTGCCTGCACACCAGCCTCAAAAAAGAATGGTATTCATCTTAAAGAAATAGAACACGTCTTAAGGGTTTTCTATATAACGTGGCTCAGATTTAAATTGACTTCATTCGCTATTTGCTACATATCGGATGTCATAGTGATATCACACAGAATGTACTTTAAGCAAAAGAATAAATAAATATTTATATGTATATAAAGAAATTATAAAAAAAAACAACCAATTATTACAATATTTAATACAAGGAACTGAGTATTAGATAGAGAGCAAAATTGTGAAAAATTCAATATCGCGCGACATTTAGCATAGAATAGATCGAATAGAGAAACCTCAATTACCAAAAAAATTGAATTGTAATGCTATTTTACATATTACTAATTAATATATATTTTATTAATACACATACATTTTTAAGTTTATTTCGTTTCTTAAAGTGTAAAAGCGAGCTTACTTCGATCGGTGGTAACAGACATTTAACTAATCCGGTTTCTGGAGTACTTAATACAAGTAGCATTTTGGAATTAATATACTCAATATATCAATTGCTTGGAAAAGTCGAAAATATATTATAAATAAACAGATTAATAGCAGTTACAAAGAAATGGTATAAGTAAAGACACCACATATTATTATAAAAGCTACAAATTCTAAATTTACAGCCAATATTTTCTGAAAAAGAAATAAAAGAATACATACATATGTTTACATACTCGTATTATGCAAATGTACTATCTGTAGTGCTCGAAAATGAATTCCAGAAGTGATGGAACTCCATTTTGTATATTTCATTACTTAGAAACAGTTCACAAATATTTGAACAAAGTTCAAGCTTTTCTTTTTATCTATTACACTCAATCCTAATCGATCCAATCTTTTATAGCTGAGCAAAAGAGCTTATACTTAGTTCTGTCATTGAATCCAAAAATATTTTTGCGATTTTCACTTATCAGACTAGTTTAGTCTATATTAGAAACAGAGTATAGAAGCAGTTTTAAAAAACCTGATAGTCCAAGCAGCTTTTTTCAGTAAATAATAAAAATAACAGGTTTTTTATTTTAAATAGATCTGGACTCAGATTAATTACTAGTTCACTAACTCAACATACTGCTGTTAAATACCATTTTTTAAAGGATACCGTAAATGTGTCTAGTATCTTCATTCGACTTTTATTAAATTGAAAAAGAACTGGAAGCTTCGATCATCAACGGTTTCAATTTGTTTAAGTTAACTTAGGATATAGATATTATGCTCCAGAGACAGCACAATCTATCTTATACGTCCCTTCTAATGATAACAATACTTCTCATATAGCTGTTCTTTGTATTAATATCTTTTAATTCGATTATATAAAATGGCATAAAAAAGATAATTTCGATTTTTGAAATAATTAGATCTAATATACTCGTAATTCTTCAAATTTCTAAAAAAAAGAACAAGTTTCGTATTTTATTAATGCAGTAGAAGGTGAATTGTTCAGAAGACAATCTATTTTTCTTTTTTTTTCAAAGTTATTTGAAGTTGGTGTAGTTATATAAGGCAATTTTTTACCATAAAGTACACATTTTCAATATATAAATATATAATATACAAATGAAATATAACTTATTTCATAATTTCTAGATTGAGAGCAAAGGTCATGTCTTTACCAATTTTCAAAATTTCAAATGAGGTATAATATCTCATTCTCATATGTTCGATCGTTCGATTTTTCTAGAATAATTAGTAATCTTTGTACTGATTCAAACGCGGTAGATTGGTTCCGCGTTATAGGAAAACGCGTCATATGGGTATTCCCGTATACCCAGTATACACACGTGCAAAGGTACACGAAGCTTATTATGAACTTTACAAATCCCCGCGTTATATGGGGTAATTCCCATGTTATACGGGCGATTGAAATCGCGTAATATGAAAACGCGTTGTAAAGGTACCGCGTTATAGGAAGGATTACTGTGTTTTCCTTTCAAACACTGCTATTTTGCTTGCTTCAGATACATCGAAGATTACAAATTCAAATTAGTATTTTTTTTTTTATGGAATATTTCAACGCATCCAGAACATCGAAGATTAGTAATTTAAAGCAGTAATTTTTTTCTTATGAAACATACCTCTCCAGAACATCGAATAATACTACCTCCAAATACCATAATATTTTTTGTTTCTTATGGAATATTTCAACCCATCCAGGATATGGAATATTACTAATTCAAAATAGTGATTTTTTTTCTTATGGAATATTTCTACCTCTCCAAAACATCGAAGGTTACTGATTCAAAATAGTAATTTTTTTCTTATAAAATATTTCCACCTCTCCAAAACATCGAAGAATAATAATTCAAAAACATTTAAAAAATTTATGATTCATGCAATAGTTTCATATTGACTTTTTTTCAAGTGTAAAAAGAATTTATGAAATACGCAATAAAATTAGAGCGATTTTTATTTTTCAAAAAAAAAATTGTTTAAAATATAAAATACATAACTGGTACGCAAAATGAAATAATTTGAAATAAATAAATCTTTTTTATTAAAAGAAGAATAAATAATTTTTGAGGGTTGCTGGATGGACAGGAATGTGAAGTGAAATACATTCCTTAACAGCTTCTTACGCATGAGAACGCGGATAGCGTTAAGAAAATGACGCGTAGTAGCATAAAAACGCTATTGTGCAGCACTAGTCATGGTTTCACATACACTGTCGAACTAATAAAATGACAAAGGAGTTAAATATATATAATATATAATTCATTTCAGATGTGATTTAAATTTTTTCCTTAATTTCTGCTTTTGTTGAGCTAACAAGGTGAGATTGATATGATTTCTTTCAGATATACTCACTCGTATTGCTATTTGCATTTAAGCTGTGAATAAGTTTGTTGGGTGTACGGGTACGGCGAAGAGGGTTGTAACTTGAGGTGAAAGCCGCATATATAAATAATAATTAAGGAGTATGATAATTTACATTGAATTGCGGAAGTTTCCTTTGTAATTAATATGACATGAAAATAAGCTATTTTGAGGAAAAGGATAATATTTCCTCATTGCCACAAAATAAAAAAATTATAATGAAATTAAAATCACAAAAGGATTAAAAAATATTAATATACAAAATAGAACATTTTGATTGAGTAACAAGCAAATAAAATTAGTATCCTTTAAGAATAATTTTTATATATAATAAAAATTACAATTTTACGATTTGTACACGTGTTATACGTTTTCCCATCTCGGCACCCTTGTGACAAATTTTCTTCCTTTTTTCGTACATATGTATGTATATGGTTAGCTGAATTTTTCTCGAATTTTATTTTTGTTTTTTCTGTGATCCTCACGAAATTGGACCCTTTTGTAACACATCAACTGCTATCTTGTATCAAGGATCAAGTAAGTTGCCTACTTATAAATTGCGTGTCTTGGCAGCAGCTGCCAAATTTATTGCAAATTACAAACGAACGTAGAGATACCAGCACAGGATAGCAAAAATAAAACGATTGCAGAATACAGATGTATACTTTACCACGTGCCATTAACATGCACAATGTCTTAGTCATCATGGTGTCCTGTCATGTATACCAGTGTGCCGGTATACCGATATACCGGTATACCATATACACGTACGTAGAAAATCTGCTGTTAGCTTGGCAGAGTAGTTAAGCAGTTGATTTACGTTTGCTGCAAGGATCAAGTTGTAGTTGCTACTTTTGCTAAAGCTGTAGACACATGCTTGGTTGAAATGTCCCGCAGTTGAAATTACTGCCAAGGAATGCTATATAGTGGCTTAGCTCAACTACATATCGTTGCTTTTAGTGCTTTTTGTTTCGTGTCTACAAAAAATTATACACTTTTATTTTGTAATTTTTTGAAAACTTGTCATAGCAGCTGCTTGAAAAATTGAAGCAGGATATAAGTTTTTGTGAAGACTGCTCCAAAAGGAATCCTAACATTCAGAAATACATAAATATGGACATGCTACATCCATTGAAAAGTACGCGTTTTGCCTTTAACGTGCTTTATTGCTACCTTTTACGCGAAAGGACTCACTCAACAAAACAAAGCAAATGTGCCGCGTCTTCCTATTGTTCCTTTTCCATACTTGTATCTGTTGCGGTAACAAAGGAAACCAGTTCCAAGATACTACGGCACATTAAAAATCCTTCGCGCAAACGCGCACGTAAAGGCAGGCACTGCTCCTAGCTTCTGTGCAGAGAAGAAAAAGCCCTCTTACCACGTTCGACTTGTTGAGGCCTGCGCAGCACTACCTTTAATAGAAGATACTCCACATTTTTTTTGCTAACCTTTGGTGTATCTTGTATCTTTTATTGCTCTAATACACGTTTTCTATCGCAGATGTTGAAATTTTTTTTATTCAATTTCATTTATAATATTCTCGATTTATTTCAGAAACGTGTTCGCCTAGCATGATTTATGTATGAATTCAAGTAAATAAATCTTTTGTTCGAGTTGTTATAAATCTTCGCAATAACGTCAAGGAAACAATGTAAAAATATTGTCCTTGAATTTCCAGCGAGCAAAACATGCTTAGACATGCCAACATACGGTTTACAGTTTACTTATTGATCTTGAAGGTAACTATTTAGCGCTCCTGTTTACACTTTCTAAAGGAAAATTGGGTTTTCCATATTTTATTAGGGAAATTTTATGTTTTCCTTTGTTTGCAGATAGTTCAGTCATTGATGCTGCCAGTTGTTGATATATTGTGATCAGCGGGAAGTTAGTGCATGCGGTTGAGTGTAAAGTATCTAATGGATTTTGCGCCATTTGAACTATTTCTGATAACTGACTGCATTTTAGGAACAATGAAAACCCATAGAAGTGATTAGAAAGTAGAGCAGCATTTATTGTTATTCACTTCTATGAAATTTAGAATTAACTCCAGTAGTTTTAAGGCAGGTAAATTATAAGACACTGTTTCTTTAAAACAATATTTTGTTACAAAGAAAGGCACGACCAGGTGTATTTAAAAATATCTTAAAAAGATAGCACAGATAAGATAAAGAAAATTTCACAGAAGTTAGTTCTTCCTTTATTTATTTAAATACATATTACAATTATATTAAATTGATTAAGATAAGTACAACATGGCTTCAGCCAACTTTTGGAAGTGTCATTGTATTTTAGCAGTAAAGTCAGAAGAAAATGTATTTTTTTATGTACGAAGTTCACTATTTATATTTTAAGCCTAATAATGAAAAAATACTAACTTGTCATTGAAAATTGCTTTATTGTTTCTTAAAGTATTCTCTTTTATGATTAATACACCTTTGCATGCGTTTGAACCATTTGTCAAAGCATTTCTTCCAATCCTCTTCAGACACCTACAAAACATACTTTTCGTTGTAAACGCAATTTATTCTTGACGTTCGGTAACAAGAAGAAGTTATTGGGTACCAAATCAGGACTGTGCTGCGGATGACCCATCAATTTCATGAGAAATTCTTTGAATGTTCAAACAGTCAGTTGTTAGACGAGATGTGTTAGCATTCTCATTGTCTTGATGGAGATGAAGAATGATCTAACGGTGCATGTTTGTTTTTCGTTTATTACTGAAGACTTCCGGTAAAGAAATGGTTCTATACCACTCGAAATTGACCGTTTTACTTTCCTGTAATGGTACTCGTATACTTGGCACATGATCAATTTTCCCGACCATTTGCTCGATCACGAACAACTTTTGTTGGATTTAGTTCATCTTGAAACACCCATACAGTCGACTGCTGTTTACGTTCTGGCTCATACGCATACGAGTATATCTATGATTCGTCACCTGTTACAATTTTATATATGTACGTCTTTTGATGCACCACCATTATACTTCTTGAGCATTTATGTGCACCTATCGACAATAGCATATTTTTGAGATTTTGTCAAATGATGGTGGATCTAACAAGAACAAACCTTTCGCACGGCTAAATGATTGTGCAAGGAAATTTTATATATCCTGGTGGAACTATTGCCTACTGTTCTAATGCCCTCAATCTCCCAGTATGTCGCAGGACGATCTTGCATTAGTAGAAGAACTGCAGTCACTATTAAAATCATTGTACCAGCATTTCTCAATGGCAAAGGATATAGCTTCATTGCTAAATGTGGAAGTAAGTTGATCTCTTACTCTTGTCACTCATTCTTGTCTAATAATCCACGTAATTCCATTTTTTCGTAAACACTCAATTCACAAATCACACAAATGACGCTCTTTTGACAAAAGGTCTAAGGTAGGTCTATGGTGTTTAATAATGTTAAACTTTTGTATGCATGAGTCAGATGATACCAGACAACAATCAGTGTTGCCAACGCACAAAATATAAATAATGACTCTCGTACACAGAAGTTTTTTAAATAAAACAACCGCTACCAATGTAAAAACATTTCTGTTAAAAACATTCTATAATTATGAAGTTTCTAAACCTAAAATAAAAACTTGATCAAAAAATGTATTAAAAATCATTTTTAAAAAGTTAATATTAGCAAAATATCATCAAACATCTAAAATTGGGAAGTAACAAGTTTCTCTGTTAGTAAATCAAATTTAATGCACAATTGCAGCACTAAAGATAAAAACCTTGTATCGTATGATTTTAGTAATATATAAGTAGCTAAAAAGCCAAGGTTAGGTTAGTTTATACTAGCGATCCTAAGGATCTACTCAAGCTGAAGAACTTAGTATATAATTTATAGCGCATTTTAATGTTCTGGTTGACAAGGTAACGATAATAATAGCTTAATTTGACATGGGAGTTATGATATATATTTGTTTACTTTTAATATCCCTTCTATCAGTACAAGATCTTCAATATGGTGAGATCACCATATTGTGAGATACATTACAATTTACTGAAATCCATAAAAATTACAAAGACTTCAATAGAATTCGCTACAAACTGAAGTTCTATGGATTCGCAAACTACCCCTGCATTTAGTAGCTGTTATTCTCATAAATTTCATCTACTTAAAATTGATATTTTGGGTCCAGCCTCAGACATTAATTTGCTGTAGTAGCCTCTCTTGCTTCGTATTGTATATATTGCTGTAAGAACAATCTTATCTGTACAAAATACCATGATATTACAATATTATACACAACAAAAGAGAACATGTTTAAGCCTGCTAAGACTACACTAGTCTAGCAATATTTGCCTAATAGCCCTACGTGTAATACCCAGTGCGTTGTAATATTTCGATATATTTGTAAAAATGTTGACTTTTTTATAAGAAATACCCATCGTTAAGGTAAGATAACATCAGGTCGCATAAAGAAGTGAGATATATGCAATTGTCTTATTGTTCTGCTGAATACACTAGCCCTTACGGTTCTGAAATTAGTTTGATTTGATCTGATGAGCTTATCTAATGGTGTACATCTTCGTTTTGAAATTAATAAATACATCTATATTAATATATTTATATTAATAATATATCTATGTGTAATATTTTAGCTATAATTTAGTGGACCTCCTCCATGTTTGAAATGTTTTTATATTTTCATAATGAATACCATTCAAAAATACGGTTTTCTAATTGCTTTTATATATATATATATATATATATATTTATATATCTTGATATATTCAGACTTTCAGTTGGATTTCTCTATTTATGACGTTTATTTCAACTTTTTTATCTGTTAGTGTTACTCTACTGTCTCAACTCTACTCTTCTACTTTTAAGAACCATTGGCTTATTACAAATTACCTGATAAATTAAATATATATACATATACCTATGTAGGTGCAAATATATGTTATCTAAATTAAGAAAGGTTGGTGAGAAATATAGATGATACTCATGTTTTCAATAAATTATTAATATAGCTTATAATTATGAAATATATACATATGTATGTATATATATGTAGGAGATGTACATATATCCGAAGTAAGTATACGAGTCATTCTGTGAGAACTTTAAGATAAATATAAGAACAGAAAGTTGAAAACCTTTCCACTTATAATTCGATGGTGAATCCAGATATTGAAATGCAATCGCACAAATTGAAGCAAAAAAGGAGCATCTGTTACTGCAACATGCTGTTGCGGTAGTAATTTATAGGTTGTATCTCTTCTCCAGAGGCAATTGAATAAAATCAGTTGCATTCGAATCCAAAGGAAAAAAAATTTATATAAAAAAAATAAAATTGTGAAGTTTGCAAAGGAAATGTGCAATCCTTTTCATAATTTTTTTTTTTGCAAGAATGCAAATATTTTATGCCAAAATTGTGTTAACCTTTCTTTAGGATTCCATCTTTGTTTTATACGAGTATGCGAGTACTTCCGGTATTTTGAACTCATGTAATTTAATATATTTATTCATTGTACAAAACAGATGTATTCAGTCCTGGACGAATATATTGTTTCCTTTGATTTATTGGATCTGATATACTCGTAACATATCTTCAGTTGATTTCTAAAAATGTGATCACTTTCTCAGCTTTGAAACATTTAGTGTATTTATTTTTGATCATTTTTTATAAGAGATTGATTCAGATTTCTATATTTTTGAAAGTTATATTGCAAAGTTTATATGTACTCTCTATAAACTGCTAAAAAGCTCAAAGTTCTAATAGGTGATATTAAAATTTTAAGCCTGCAAAATTATTAAGGCTATCGGTTATTAAAATGAGAGTGATATTTAACATAATTTAGTATAAGTTAAATACTGCATTCTAATCTTAAACTTTTAGAACTGATATGCCACAATTCTAGACTAAGATTTGATGTCTATAGTATCGAATACCATTTACTTAATGAAAATCGGGAAGTTTCCAATATAATATTTACTCCTACGTACCTTTTTAGTTTTGATGAGTATTCATTAAAAAGATTCGTTCTACTTCACATTTAATGAATAAACCGCCGATATGTTTTTTAGCTTATTATATAGTGAGCAAATTGTTACTCACAGCACAAGTCCCAAAAAGAATTCTATATCCTATAACGACTTTAGTCGAGGTTGTAGCTCAACGAATTGGAAACTATACGTAGGAAACCACCCCACCCCACTTAGTAAAAGTTTAAAAATATGCGGGGTTGATTTTCTTAACGACTTAACAGACGTGTAGTCCTGCAAAGTTAGGGACTTCGCCAAGTTTTTAGATATGTAAGGTTTGTTAGGTTTCATTTGGGTGTGGTAGTCCTTCCTTTTAGCGTTGTCTATATGCTGATCACTTCGGTCATATCGCTATACTTCTGGTCTGCGTATGAAGAAGTATAACTTGTGGTACCACAACGGGCTATAGCTCAGGTGTGCTTTGGTGAACAAGGCCGGCACTCCAACCTAAACATATTATATTTAAACCTCTCAGAAATATCAATCTATATATACAGGTTTATTCATGCAATTTATAATTATTCTCATCAAGTGAAACCTTTTGGCAAGAAATTACATTTTAACTGAAGACCATTTATCGTTTTTATCTTATAGCACACCCTACGCCTTTTAACAGAGTGCATTTATCGATCCAAAGAAAGTGGTTGTAGGTGTAAAAACAATCTGAAACCCTTGCACTGATATACTGACTATGATGTTAGATGAAATAACTCAGCTTCTATGTATCCAATGTAATAGTAACCTTAATAAGTGACCTCACTAAAAGTACCTATTTTTTTAATATTCTAGTTACTTTGAAATAAATCTTACATGCAGTCTCTCCTGAATAGATTTATAAATACTATGGACGTGTGCGAGTTCGAGTAAATTAATGGTAAATTGAAGAAAATAGTATATTGTGTCGGTATGATAGCGAATGTTGGTATTTACCACAATTTCGAGTAGGGTAAATTAGATAAAAATTAGGTAAGTTAAGTGTTAGTTAGTTGTGGTGGAGGGAGGAGAAAACCTCCCCAATTAGCTAAAAGAGAAAGCTTTTTTGAATCCACAAAAAAACCTCGTAATAGTGGGTAGTAGATAGAGGGTCAACCTAGAAGCAGCCAGAGGCATTAACAAAGGTAATTATCTGGCTAATGCTAATGCTGGAGATATCGCTAAGTGAGTTGAAGAAGGAGGCCCTCAGAAGCTTAAACCTAGTTCTGGCCAGACCTGGACAAAAACACATCAGGTGTTCTGGTGTCATATCTTCAAGAGCTGGTAGACACGCACTGCAAGAGGTACTACAGGGAAGGCCGAGTCTAGTTCCATGTCTTCCTATGGACCAGTGTCCCGTAAACACAGATATTAGCCTCAGATTTGTTTCTACGAATTAAGTCAGAGGTTCTAAAGTTAGGTGTTACCATTATGAAAATTTTATAAGATGTTTAATAAATAAATAAATAAATTTGAAAACTTTTAACCAAAAATAATAAATTAGTGCAATAGAAAAACAAAAAAAAAAGTTATACAAGTGCAGTGCAAAAAATCACAAGAAATTTTAATTTACTTTACTTCAATTTACTCGAACTCGCACATGGTCTATATAGGAATACAACTTTATTTAACCGTAACAACACTAATGATTAATAGGTAGAAGCATATTTTTTGGGAAATCTTAAGAACTTTTCTGACCTATTTTGCAGAGAGTCGAAAACAAATCAGTCTCATCTATTATAAATATGTGTATCCCGTAAATTTCAGCTTATTTTTGGGTATTGATACCAACATTCACAATTTACTGTAATAGTGTAACCATACATAATCTTTTTTTTCAAAATTATTATCCTCTAGTCTTATTCACCTTTTTCTAAGTAGACAAAAACATATTTTCTTTAAGCTTAGCAGATGGTCAGAGTTTAAAATAATCCTAACTGTGAGCCAAAGAAAAAGATCAGCATATGCAATCTATGCACCAGTTTTCCTTTGCCGGTATTAACTTATCCATCATGTATAGCGTAAATCCTCGAACATTTTTCGTCAAATAATCTTTTTCAATGAAAATAACTGCCAAGTAATTAAACAATTGCAAAAATAAAAAAAAAAAATCAAGTTCTATTGTCCTCGTAGCCTTAACCTTAATAAGAAAAAACACTTAGTGTTGCAAGCGAAGGTAAATGCAGAGCCAAGGAATTGGCAAAGATGAACCAACCGGCAGCAATGCCTTCGAGATACATGCAACAGGCAACCCGACCGGCAAAGACCAGTTTGCTGTGAATAATGAATTTGCGCATGCGCCTCACTGCGCGTATTTTCAAATATTTGCATGCCAGTGCCGTCTCAGAACCTTTTGTGTACTCGTACTTCCCAAATGCACGTGATTACTTCAGTTTGGTTCGAGTAGCTGAAAGGTAACCCCATGGCCGAACGCTCAAACTACCTGCGTCACTGGCTTGCATACTTCGCTGCCGAAATTTTCATTCTAAAATATTTTATTTAAAATAATTTCGATATGCAAACATCTGCTGTTGTTGTTTTGTTTGTTATTTACTCGTAACTGTCGTTGTCGTTCTATGGCAACATAACAAAGAGATTCGTCCTTTTCCTTTTCTTGTTGTTTGTAGAGAGCTAAGCAAACTCAATGCCTCATGCTCTGCTATGTTTCGCATCTTTCAAATCTATCTGCGTGGCGAAGACGGAAACCAGAATCCCAATTTTTGAATTTGAACTGCGTTTGTAAAGCCTAATCCTCATCAACTCCGCCTTTTTGAGTTCTTAAGTATTTTTGCTTCACGGACCACTAAAGGCGAATATCTGTACACATAAAATCGTTTAAGTACAGAGCATTACGCATCCTTTTATAACGCTTTACCTCTTCTCCTTCTCCTTCTTCTTCTTCTTCTTCTTCTTGTAATTATTTTTAGGCAAAAAATTTTATTTAATTTTAATCATGAAAAAAGAAGAATCATAAGTGGAATCCTTTGTTTGAAGACTTCCGCTGTAATCAAGCAGAAAATAATTAATATAATTGTTATTTTATATGTTATAGATTTGAAAACCGATTTGAATAGGATAAGATTCCAAACAATATTCATTATTAATTGAATTCTTTAATTATTAATATGCCTGGACAGACTATACTAATTCCGCTTGATTGAAACAAGTTTTTATTACATTTTTCGGGTAGTTTACTCAATTTTTTGTATTGAAATTTTAAACTTATTTTTTAAAATTGTTGTTATATAATATTGTTTATCGTTGTTTTCCTTATATACACTCAACTACATATAGTACGCATATATTACGTTCCAACATGTTAAATTTATCTAGTGGGCCTTGAAACAAGATCGAATCATCAAGATTAATCTATAAAATGTAATCTAATCTGATCACGGTTACAATGATCCAAAATATTGAAGTGCATTTAAGTGGACTATACCTTTACGGTTTGATTTTTAATAATTGGTATTACCGATTACTCGCTCTTATTGCATATAATTGATTAAAATTTTTAACATTTGGCTTATTTAAAACTTTAAAGAAATTTTTTATATTCCGTTTTATAATTGTTCAGTTTTTAGTGCTGTTAGCTGTTACGATGACAATTTACCGATTTTAGTTGAAAACCTGCTTTAAATAATTCTTGATTCTTGATTTATAAATAATTTTAATAAATTTAGTGTAGTTCCATTAATACTAGTTTGCATTATAACCGAAAACTTTTTATTGCGCTGTATATTTTTTGATACTAATATTAATATATTATATGTATATGTATGTATATGATTTCCACTGCAAAGATATTTTGATTTTTTGTTAATGGATCGTTTTGAGAGAATTCTTAAAGAGTACTTTAAAACTCTGTTTGGTTTTAAAGTGCAAAAGTTTGTACAACGATCAATAGGGTTGAGAAGACATTGCCAAGAAGTATCGGATAATGAACTGTAGGAGTCCTACGAGCCTGTAGGACCGCGAAATCTGCGTTTTAGTCAACAATGATCTGGATCTTCCCACAAAACACAAATAAAAATAATTAGTAATGCATCATCTATATATATATGTTCTTTATATATTTAAAAAATTCTGTTTTCATAATTAGAAATTCATAATTTCCACTCTTTGCTTTTTAGAGATAGTAATCTATATTATATGAAAGGGTTACATTACTAAAAATATTTTTTATTAAGTTAAATACTTGACATCTATGGATCAGATAGCTTATCAAGCTGGGAGACGAAGGGTACTATACACGTTCATGCAAGCCTACCAAATATGTAGGTAAGTAAGTAATATCTGCATGAATATATAATTCTAAGACCAGAATGTTTTTGGTCCTATTAGATTTATTTCTCGGTATTTTAAAAAAAGATAAAATGAAATCGAATACTGTGCGGGTTTTCTAAGTAGTTGTGAGCTTTTAGTTTCTACTGCCTAAATGATTTAATAAATGTTTGTTAGCTTGTCTTTATGATTGTCCTATAAATATTTTTTAATTTATTCATTTCTATAATCCTAAATCTAAATTTAATAAACCAATTTATTGAACTGCTTTTCTGATAGTTAATGACAGTTACGCATTGTAGTTAATGGGTCTACTCTTATCTTAAGTTATTGTATCTAATCTCATAGATAAATACTTTATAGTTTGTCATCTGGCGAAAGGTGGTCGCACCACAAAGTCACTCGACTAAAAAATGTATAACTCCAAAGCAAATATATTAAAAAATTATCCGTTATATTTTTGCTTAAACTGCTCAAATGTGTCTTTAATTAAATTGAAAATATATGCAAACCTAATAACTTGTTCTGCTACCTAACAACGGACGTCAGGAAGAACGTACAAAACTATTTATTAGAACCGACTTTACACCTTATTAACAGCAATCAAGTTGGCTATAATCGAAAAGAGGAATGCCATCTTCGCATAACAAGTACCATGACCACATAACCACATAACCACAAGTAAACAAATATCACGCAAAATTGAAGAGATGCGACTTGACTATGACCAGATTTTAAAAGCCACTAAAAAATAGAGTAAAATTCTTGCCAAGACACGAGAATCAATTTCATTTAACTGGTCTGAGTACATTACAACATTTTAGTAATTAAACGTATTTCAACTTACAAAAAAATGCAAGAAGGTAGGCAGATTAGATTGCGACAAATCAGTTAGTGTACATGTGTAGTTGCAATTAGAATATAGATGACATAACTGGATGAGCAGAAGAGTCGTCCATATACATCAAACAAATCGATTCATTTCGATTAGAAACGTTTGTGTGTTAACTTGAGGTTTTCGCGCTTCACGTACCAGTTTTAAACTTACAAACTTAACCAACTTAGTCTGCACAAGTTCAAGGCATAGCAAGTAGTAGACCGCTGTAGAGTTGTTTACTAATCCCGATTGCAATCGCAACTTTGCAACATCATATGTTTTCTTTCCCTATTTTTTTTTCTCAAAGCGCTACTTACGCGTACATTCCACGACTTTTGAAATGAGACGAAAAATATTCTTGCATTTATAAACATAATTACTTAGTTTACTTGTACTCTTCTAATGGGCGTTGACAGCTGTTATGGCAATTCTTTAACATTTTTATATATTAAAATATTTTATGGGATCTACGATAACAACTGAAAGCCTTGTCTCCGTAATTAGTTTCAATCGTTCAGTTGGGATAGTGCCAATATATACGCATTACTTTTGACAGTATCTAATCGTTTCAACACCTTTAATAGGTTACCAAAACTGTGCTTATATAAAAGTCATATTGTAATAAATTATATTAATTATAAATGTGAATGATATTTATGTTCTAAGCAGAGACAAAATTGTCACAAAATTAAATACACCACTTAAATGTCCTACAGATAGTATCATTATATAGTTATTTTTAGTTTAAATTTAAGTGAATAAGTTTTCTGTAATAATAATTACATTAGATTAGACTAAGTAAGTATATATGTATATTCTCTTAATATACTCCAAAAAACTGAAATAAAATATAATTATTTTTGATTTCATCTAAACCAATATTGCATTAGTAATGTTTTACTCTTAAACTTTTTTTAGCGAATTTAACAGATTTCTTGTTATTAAAACCCTAATTACATACATACAGTCAAACTTCCATAGGTCGCGATCCTCTATAACTCTTATTTTTTATAAAAAGTGCACCAAGGTTTTAGAAAGCAAATTACATACAATTCTGCTTCCATAACTCGAACCTCAATAACTCGGATTTCTCTATATTTCGAACAAAAATTTTGTTCTGTGTCGATAGGAATATGGAGAAAGCGCATTTGGAAAAATGGACTTGCCCTAACAGCAAAATGCATTTATACTTAAAAGAAAAATTCGACTTATAGAATTTTTCTTTTAAGTATAAATGCATTTTGCTGTTAGGGCAAGTCCCTTTTTCCAAATGTTTAATTTTTTCTTTCTTATGTTGCTTCTTTGTGCAAATGCCAGCCGCTGGCACTTTGCCAAAGATATTCTAAAGTAAATAAAATAACTTCTAATGCTACTCTTAACGATTAAATTAAGGTCGACAATGAAATTTGTACATCAAGTTTTTCTACAGATGACGATATTATTGAACACTATAGCTCTAAATTACTAGATCCAATTCTAAGCGCGACGGAAAGTGATGATGAGGGTTCGGTGGATGTAATTGTTTGTCGGTCTTCCAAGAATGAAGTAGAAGACTTATTCGAAATTCTGAATTTATATTTGTAAACGAATGATACTACAACTGATAGTGATAAGAGTATAAATAAAATGAAATCTCTTTTTACTGAAAATAAGAAAAAACTTAAAGTCCCAAACCCTAATTTCTGAATATTATACTTCACTATAACTTCTGTGCTTCTGTGCTTTGATTGCAAATAAATAAATATCTTAAAATGTGATTCTAGTTTCTTCCAAAAATAAAAAAAAATAAAAAAATTCTCTAACTCGAAGTCGCCATAAGTCGAACCTTTTTATTGCAAAATTGGACTTCGAGTTATGGAAGTTTGACTGTATTTAAAAATATATATGCACATTTTTATAAATTAAGTAGCGAATCCATTTCATACATATAAAGGTTTCATTTGTGTTTCTTTACAAAAGAAATTACTTTGCCAACTAATAGATATACTGTCGGACAGTTACTTAAATCAGGAAAACTGCCTGACCAACCAGCAGCATATGTATATGTATGCTGGACACAATAAGGAAAGTTTTCAAACCAATAATAAGCGGACATCTCCAGTATCCATCTGGAAGGTTCCGATGACTTTTCTGATATGTAGTACAGCTTCCAGTTGACTAGGTCAAGAGTCGAGGCAATTAGAACTGTGACAAATATTGCAAAGAAAGCTATCTGCGGAGAACATACTGTAATGAAATACTGTGCAGTCATTTTCAAGTCAGCGAACTGGTCTGAGATACTACTTTTGCTCAAAACTCTGAAAGTACCCAACTATTTATTACGTATCATTCACAGCTACTTAAACAATTAGATATTGCAGTATGACACAGAAAAAGGAAGAAAACAGTATAAGGTCACTGGTGAGGTTCCACAAGGTTCAGTTCTTGGACCTACACTGTGGAATGCTACATACGATGAAATCCGAAAAATAAGACTTCCTGAAATAGCGACAATTGATACGCTGATAATATTGCATTAGTAATAGGTGGTAGACAAAATGATTGGTCAATTAGACGCAAAATGTGAAGACGTAGCAGCAAGAGTACGATTACTTAAAAATGCATAACTGGAGTTGGCGGCTCAAAAAACAAATGCAGTACTGATAATCACAAGAAAGCAAAAGAAGAAGATGAATATTATAATTGGTGGGCATGAAAAAGAATCAAGAAGCCGTAAAACATCTTAGAGTCGTGATCGATGCAAGACTACGCTTCAAACAGCAACTTACAGCAGGAAGCTCTAAGTCAGCAGCAGTGAATAGTGTCGAATCCTTCCCCATATTGGTGGCCATATTGTTGGTTTTCAGGACGAAAGAAAGCGTTTTCTGTCTATGGTCATAGACTGAATTATATTATATACCGATCCTGTATCAACATCAGCAAAAAAACCTCAGATACGTCTGGTAGCACAGATATACAGAGACAGTGCGTAGAGTGTTTCCTGTGCTTATAGAACAGTGTCCGATCTGTGTTATTGCTGGAAAACTACCAGTGGATATACATGTTAAAGAGCTAAGCCACCTTTATGGTAGACAGGACATGACAGCGTTGACAGATCAAAAATCTGCCTGATGCACACATTCATTTAGAGAATGGCAGCAAAAATGGAAGCAGATGGCTAGACCTATGCACTCGTTCCCAACATTAAAGAATGAAAATATGGTGAAGTGAACTACTATCTGACTCAAATATCGAGAATTATTTTTAGAATATATTTGCCAGTTTCAGCTGGCAGATAGTTCCTATCGAATAAACTGTCTTTCTAACATTGCAGAAAGCCCTGAACATGTAGCTTTTTGTTGCGACCGCGTTAAAGAAGAACAGGAACTATTCCTCAAGGGCTTAAGGGTATCTACTATATCCTAACAGCATTGCACATGAGATGTGTTTAAACAGCTTTAAATAGAATGCAGTAAAAACGTTTGCAACTTAAATCATGCGACGTCTAAGACATTACGAAGAGGAGCGGAAAGCTCTTTCACAGGTAGCATAAGTTGGGGTTGCGTTCCCAAAAAGAACAGCTGCTCTGATACAACTGCAACAATAAGAAATGAAAACATACCACTTGAAAAAATGTAGTCAATTGACAAAATAACGACAAAAAACAGACGTTTGAGCTTAGTGCTCTGGACTTCTTCCGGATTCTTGACGAAATATCAAATCGCTGATCCCGAGAGGGCAAAACGTCGAATGTCGGAATGATTTTAGTGGGTTGAAATATCACACTGACTTTGTTTTCGTTACAAAAAAAAACAAAAGACAGACGGACAGACATACGTAAATATATCATTTCACGTCTTCATATTAATCAAGGATATATAAGTATTGTAAGGTTGTCATTATTATATTGAATGCGTCTTATACACACATCTCGACAAATTCAACATATTCTTCATAAGTAGAGAATTATCAGTTTGGTAGTCTAGGGCGGAGATTCTTGTAAAGTCTAATTAAACTTTTTAGTAACTAATATTTAATAATGATTATCTAAATCTTGACAAATTAAACATGCTCTTTATCAAAATAAATGAAACACTTTGGGATTCGAGAGCGAAGATATGTTCAAACATTGATTTTTTTGTGAAGCAAAAAATGAAAGGTTCCTATATCCACGTAGGTAAAGAAAATTATAAACCTAAAGGTAAAAACGATTTTACATAAGTAATTAAGAAGTAAACCTCTTTCAAACAAAGATTAGTACTAAATTAAACATATCAATTTTACTTAAGTCCTCTTATTCAAAGGACTAAAGGAAAGATTGAAAGTTTCGTTTTATTTCTGGTTTTCTGAATGTCTTTATTGCTGAGTATACATATCTAATACACAACAACCACTCTTTCAGACTTCATCTTTTATGAGACGGGCTACCAGTGGCTTCTATCGATGTATATCTAAGCACCGAACAATATTTATCTTTGAAAATTTTAATATTCTTCAATTACAGTTGACCAAAATTTCTTAGTCTGTCTGATCACAATGATAATTTGTTTAGATTATTATTCTAGAAAATTATTTTATAAAAAACCTCAAATGATTTAGTGTTTATTATTAATGATATAATGATTTAATGATAAATGGAAAATGATTTTTTATCTAGAATTGAGATGTAAATACTTAGGAATAAATCCAAACTTCTCTAGATCGTTTCTAAAGGTTAGATACATTTTAATTCTGCTTACGAGTATAGTAAGCTATATTTTAAGTTCCAAAGCACTCTTAAATCCTCTTCTTCTTATAATTTTATAAATCTTAATATTATAACCTGATTTTATTGTGTAGGTGCTTTGCTTCAGTCACCAGTTCGACCAACTAAACTTGATTGTTGGTATCTACGCTTTGAAATCATTTCAAATTTAGTTTATTTGTTCAAACTGTCTCTACAGACATTGCCCAAACTGTGGCATAACATCTTAGCCTCTTGCTTCACACGGTCCAGTCCACTACGAAGCCTTTTAAGCTACTTAAAACAAACTTTATGACTTGGCTAGGCTCATTTGTTACCGAAAAAAGCGTACGAAGTAAAAATGCCTTTTTTGGCCAAAAATAAACTTGCAATGTGGTTTTAAGACAATAACAAGCTACAGAAGAAACAAAAGATGCCAAAACAAATAAGAACATGTGAGAGATTGTAAAATTAAGGAAAAGATGGATACATATGTTGCAAATTGCAACCAAAAATTGGCAGATGCAACCGCATTCATTCAATATTTTGAAGCTTGGCTGCAGCTACCTGCGAGAAAAGTTTTCGGGCGGCTTTCGTATCTGGCGGATGTGAAGGAGTGAGAAGTGATTTGAAGCCGACATTGAAACGAAAATTTATAACAGCTTGCAGTAGACATCAGACTTTTCCGCAGTTAAATAAATTTTGTGCGACAGGTGTTTTTCTGAAATGCATCCTTCCTTCGATACATTTTTTTGTTGCTTCGTATACTGCCAAAAACTCAATTACTTCGTTAAGTTACCAAAATATCTATAATTCAGTGCATTTAATTTAAACCTTGTTTTGCGCTCCCACCATATTTAATATTATTAAATGGCTCTTCCTTTCTGTTTCTACTTAAGTTCTGTAAAAATGTTGTTCTTGAACTGGGGAGGAAGCTGTAGTAGAAATATTTGTTGAGATAAAACATGATGTGAGTAACTCAAACGGAAATCTTAGATTTATGCGAATTTTTGTATCATTACTGCATTCATCACATTTTATATAATTATTTTAACATAAGTAATAATTACATCGATTTGATTATTGCAATTTAATTAAAAATGGACCAATGGTTTCAACAAATGGTACAACCTTCTTTTCTTGTTTTAGCAATTGAAATATTTTTTTTTTTTGATTTTTCAACGGTTTAGTTTAACTTAAGGCTAGTGAACTTAGAATTGCAACCATTTTCTCCTAAAGGATGATTTTAATATATATTTGAAAAACCCCTCCTTTGAAAGGGAAGCAACAATGGGTTAAACTTTAACCCATTGTTGCTAGTGACCCAGAAAGTGGAAAAACGAGTTACTGATTTGAGCTCAACGGCCTCAAATTAACCTAAAACTGCATAGTATAGTATGACTAATTCTATTTCTTAATCCAAATTTGTTATATTTATATAGTGCATCTTACCATTTAATTTTTATTAATTACTCTTACTTGGTATTTATTTCTATTAGAAAAAAATTTCCTTTAAATTTGATTGAATTTATTGCACTAAATTGTATTATATCCCATTATTTCTTGCAAAATTATAAGAGCCTAAAACGGATAAAATTTAGATTTCGGTATTTTTTTTTATAAACTTGACACACCTCGTTATAACAGCACTAAGAGCATTTTAGGCGTCTTCAGACGTATTTACTTTTAAGAAGTGAAAAATGAAAAACAATTTTTTTCCTAATAATAGCAAATTAAAATTTATTTCGTTTCTGATACATACCTTTAGTAGCTACTCTAACCCAAAAGTGTTTTTGATCACAGATGAGGCTCTCTTAGGCCTGAGACATGATTGGTTAAGTAAAATCGTCTTAATACCGTAAAAATAGAACTGAAACTGAATAAATAATTGTAAATAAACTTTCAATAAAATACTTCGAGGAATAAGTTGTAATAGTAAAGCATTCTATATTTTCTTCTTTTATTTCAGACTACAACAAAAGTAACTTAACGGAACCCATAATCCAGTGATAGCAATAAATAAAGTAAATAGAGTTCTTAAGGACTATTCTTTTTCTAATTGGTCATGTCATATATCAATTTGATATATAATATCATAATATATAATATCATGTGATATAATATATCACATTTATTTTCCTTACACAGTTTGAAATTTTGTCATATTATTTAAAACAAATCTTATTGAAAATTATAAAATAGATATTATAACATCTAGAATATTGTTTATAAATAAAATCAATCAAATCAATCAAAACTAATAAAATATGAGAATTATTTCGGCTACCCGCTTTTGCGATTCGCCTATAGAAATTGGCCAAATCTAAACAGAGTCAGGTAAAAATCGCTATAGTAGTATATAAGCTATTATATCCACGATCTAAAATCTTAAACTTGATCAAGACTACGAACTAAAATCTGAAACTTGATCAAGACTAACAAAATGGAGATTTCTAAAAAAAACTAAGTAAACACAAGCGACTGGATTATAGGACTATATAGGGCTAAGCTAGGCGTAGTTCATCTCAACTTTTCTAGTTATTGTCGCTAGTAGCTGAAAAAAAAACGTCTAATAAAGTGTTACACCACTGCATATGTCCATCTTGATAATGATAATGATAATGAAACGTGTCGATTTACTAATAACGCACATTACTGAATCTGTCTGCCTATGTAACATATATATTCAATTGTCTGATTACCTATATACTTACCTACGAGTATATATCTGGCTGGATATTGGTATAAAAAGTCACTCATTTTTTGAGCTAAGTTAGTGAAACTTTCCATAGGAGCTACTTGTAAACCCAGGTAGGACCATTAGGCAAATAAATTAAATTGGTTAAGTATATCATATATAAGTATATCATTATATAAAAAAAAATTAATTTATTAAATTAAAACAAATAAAATAAAACAAAATAAAGGGAGAAGCTAAAAAGAGCAATGCTCTACTAGGATCTTATTTGGAATTATGGAATGCAGAAATTAGCTTTATTGCCTTCACTGTCAGACTCTGTGAGTATTGCTGCATTTCTACTTGAGTAGCTCCGCCACTATTCGAAAAAAAACTAGAGCGTGCAATAATTTTTAATTTGTCGTTTCTTACCTGTGAGACCATTTATTATTAAACTAACTTCTTTCTACGTTGCCTGCTGCTTTTTGGTTATGACAGAGTCAAGTTTAGATGGCTTGCGGAGCACGACAGCATGATTACAAATACTAGCATTCCTAGTTACAAACACACCACAATACCACCAATAATAAAAAATGTGGAGCGAAGTATAGACAAACTACAACTTACTGCAAATAAATCCAACAGGTTGTAGCTAACTGCTCTAACCTTCACTTCAGACATTTTTTTTACATACATATATTTTTTCCACATATCCTGTGTATGCAACTGACAGATATCGAACACGCACGAGTTAAATGTACACAAAGCAGAGAAATATATATGTATGTACATATGTATGTATAAACACTCAGGGGTCCCAAGGTATACAATAATAATAATATGAGTTTGTATGTATGAATAAAGTCTTATTTTTTTAAAAATAACAGGTGTTGGGTGATTTGTTCTATTATGTGCCGAAATAATCCTTTCAATATTTACTGAAGTGTGTATCTGTGAGTTACAGCAGCATTTCAAAAACCTTATGCTGGTGGGAATCTTTTTCAATTTAATTAATATGTAAGGATGAAAAGAACGCAAGAAATACAAATTAAAAATGTTATTCATAATAAATGTACTATATATGTACATACATTGGTTCTTCCAATATAAAACCTTGTCGAAAATCTGTTTTCAGTTAAAATTCATACATGGCTTGTAGAATTCAAAATTAAACTCATAAAAAGTTAGAAATAGATTTTTAATAAGAGATAATGTACATTTCATTAATACCAGTAGTACATAGTAAATTAAAACCATATTCTTAATTTTTTGTAAATCTTCTCATTAGAAACACTCCGTTATATGGCAGTTATATGGGAAAATTATATTTAGGCCGTGTGCGAGTTCGAGTAAATTGATAGTAAATTGAGGAAAATTGTAAATTATGTCGGTATGGCAGCGAATATTGGTATTTACCAGAATTTTGAGTAGGGTAAATTAGATAAAAATTAGGTATATTAGGTATTACCATTGTGAAAATTTTATAAGATCTTTAATAAATAAATTTGAAAACTTCTAACCAAAAATAATAAATAAGAACAAAATATAAATAAATAAATATTTACATAAGTGCAGTGCAAAAAATCCCTAGTAATTTTAATTCACTTTACCTCAATTTACTTGAACTCGCATACGGCCTTAGATGTAGTTAAATGTAGTTTAAAATAGGTATACTGTAATGTTTACATATCACAATTACTGAATATCAACCATCGATAAATGCACAATTAACTTAAAATGTGTTTACACTACATCAACTCAAATGGCATACAGGGAAACAAACAAAAATACCAAAAAAAAAATTTTTTTTAAATGAAATGAAATAGTATAGAATGTAAGATAAAACCCAAATTCAAAAATAGCACTATTTTTATTTAACAATTTTAAAAATTATGTTTAATATTTTTATTTGATACTTATTTTTGGATGAGATTTGTCGCGATATGTTTTCTTTGTTTTAATTAACACATACTTAAAAACGTGGTTCTCACATTAAAAATGTTTTAACATAATATTTTCATAATTAAAAACAGGAAAGGCTAATTGTGTTACCGTAACATTTAATACGTTCACACTGACACAATTAACAAAGATACATTAATAAAGTTAAACTATTGTGATTGTAAGCATATTAAAAGCAGGATAAACATAATATTTTCGGTATTAGAAACGTCCGCAGAGATATTTCACATAGTTCCTCTAACACTAACATAAACTTAAAGTTTCATTTTGCAAACCTGTCTGTATTTATATAAGAAATTTAGTGGAAATACTTTATCTATCTTAATTTTGTTAACTTTAATAACAGAAAGGCTAAGTACATAAAGCTTCTTTGGATAAATCTATTATCTATGGATAAAACTATTGGTATGTATGTCCCTATCTACACTCCAATATTGTTTATATCTCAGTTTTATAACTGATATCTGCTGGTTGTGATAATAGAGAACGTAGGATTATTTTTTGTGCGTGAATATTTTGTTTAAAATTCCGTAATTTACTATTATACGAAATGCTGATCAAATAAAGTATTACAGAGAGGCAACTTTCTTCGGACTTCGGAAATGTATAATGTGTCGAAATTAATTGTGCTTATGCTTTAATATGTGATAGTGTGATGTAACACTGTTCCTTCTTTAGCACGAGCCTTAGAACATGCACATATGCACTCCGTTTTGAATTTCGGTAATAAATGATTAATTAGCCATTGCAATCGGGCCAAAATTTTGGGTTTAAACTTGGCATGTGCAACTTTGCGGTATCATTAATTAAAAACAAAAATTAAAAATCATTGTTGAAAAAAGTCATAAAAGTTGTGAGCAGGTGAAGACCATGTTTGTATGTATTTGAGCCACGAATTAAAACTACTTTACCAAAAAAACCAAGGTAAATTGAAATGAAAGAAAATTTTATCCTGACAAGTCAAGACAGCCAGACTTACTAATATATGTATGTACATACATATAAGCTGGCAAGTATCTAAATAAAACCACAGTAAAACCTAAAGGACTTCAGTGAATAGTTCGTATGTTATACTTACTATAGATCAGACACATATGGTACTTGCATTTATGTATATATCAATATATTTATATATATAAATGGTAAACTTTACCATCATCATCGCTGTTAATGAGTTTAACCCGTGCCTGCGGCTTACAACAAACATAAAACAACAACAACTTGCAAAATAACAAACAGACAAACAAACAGCGCAGATGATAATTACAGGCATAAAATGCAGACAAAATATATATACAAGTATATACATATGTATGTCCGTCTATCATATTATATAAATTTACTTTGTTGTATATATGTATGTATGCACATATGTATATATCTTAACCTGCATTATTTACCACGGCAAGTGCATTTATAAACACAGATACTCACATACACACAGTAATTCTTTTATTAAGAGAAAAGGTGTTTAAATCATCAATTTTAAAAATGTTAAAAAAAGAAAAATAATTTTTTGATGAACTCAATTCCAGTACAATTAATTATGACCATATGTACGAGTATTTAAGGTAGCTGACATGAAAGTTGTGCGATACTACGACAGACATGCATCATTCATATGTATCTTTGATGTGCCACAACTTATGTCCACAAAAACACGGTGTTAATAAAAATCATTACACACATCAATAATAGTATTTTATATGTGTTATAATATTAATTTCCAACGTAAACTATCAGAAGGACTTCGATAAGAGGTGAAGTCATAAGACCAATTATGTCAGTGCTGACTGAACAGAATAGTTTTAGAATAGTTTTAATTGCAGAACTAAACAATATACAGTTTAAAAATCTCACAATTTCAGATGACCCATAAAGACAGTTTTGCAGTGGATTTGCTTGAGAGTTTTTAACACTTATGTATATAAGTATTCATGCTAGAAGATCGCGTCTTCTTTTTAATATTTCTTACCATAACAGTGGAAAGACGACGATTTCACATAACAGGAACTTACCGCCTAAATAATCTTAGTTAGCTGCAGGACCTCACGGTAATAAGTATTTTAAAAAGTTGCAGAATTTTACATGATAACACACAGTACCAATAGGTTGAAGTGTAATCTAAGGATAACTTAACAGAATCAATAAGTACCTTCAGTACTCGTTTTTGATTTTTTGGTGATTAAGAGTAGAGTCAGTTTTTCAAATTTCCCTATCTGCTAGGCTTAATTGTTTATTTATTTCAACCCAATAATACTTACATAATTGATTTTAAATATTTTTTATTAGTTGTAGTTTTATAAGATAATTTTTTGTGTTTCGTTTGATAATCATAAAAACACTTTATATAAAGATATAGCTCATACATACATACATATGTATATCCATTTGAACTTCATCCTTTTTAGAATATTATATGCAAAATTCAGTTGAATTAGTATTTTAAAATCCTATAACTGATAAATGATATGTATGTACATAAATATGTACATATTTCCGATAATGTAAATATTTTTTGTTTTTATTTTATGAAATACAAAAAAATTAAATAAATAAAATAATTGCAAACTTACAAATTTGACAAAATTTTCATTGTTCTTTGAACTCCTTATTTGAAAGACGTATACATACATACATGTGTTGTATACACAAACTTTTATCTCTGACTATATCTTTATAACATAACAGTCCCTAGTTGTACACAAAACGAAAGAGGTAATAGTTACAAACTAGCCACTTGCGGATGTCGTTTTTGGATGAATGTATGTATGGATGTATGTATGTATTTGCGTTTGTTTTTTTTTAAAAATTACCGTGTTCGACAGTATTCTTTCTACCTATTCGTCTTTGATCTGAGCCTGCAGGATAGATATGTATGTATGTATGCTAAGAAGTCCATAGCAGATGAAATTTTCTTCTTTATTCGCAATGACATCTATTCTAAAAAACCTTGATTGAAGGATCCAGCAGTCTAACTTGCAGCGTATCATAGTTTTGCAGTTATTGCCATTATTTGAAGAATAAGAAACAAATGATCACAAATATGTACTTATTAGCCAAAAATATCTCCAATAACACCATACTTCTGTAAATATTTAGAATTTATTAGAAGTACTATTTTGTACATACATATGTGTGTACATATGTATGTTAGAATTAATATTATAATTACTATTTATGCTTGTAATTTGTTCTTAAAATTTTTTGCTAGAGTACTGAGAAGATGCAAAGTGATGGCAACCCCTTCCCATGTTGAAGAGTAGAGCTATGAACATTATTGTAGAGCTATGTATGTACATACTTTTTTCACTTTTTTCTTTTTCGTCAATATATCAAAAAAAAATATAGATCAATTTCACACCAATAATTTGGAATATACATATATATATGTTTGTATGGCTGTTGCATCTCTATTAAAAATTGTTGCTATTTTTCTCTTAGTTGAACACTGCATGTGTGCAGGCTTTATGCACACATATACATACAAATGACTTTGTGTAAATGTAGGTAAGCATGCATTGAAAACGAAAGAGTTTTTTTTTGCATAGAATAATAAGCGACAACCTTTTTGGCTCCAAGAATATTTTGAAACCAAACGGTATGCGACGGTTGGTGCTGATTCCAAGTAAATGCAAGCGTCTAAATGTCGCCAAAACAGTAAAACTTGAAAACAAATTAGAATTTTTTTCCTAGTATGGAAGCTACATATAATTTGAAATAGACATGTATTAAAAAAAATTAAATTAAAATTAAATTAATATTTAAATCATTACCTCATATTATTATTAGTTTTCAAATAGTTTATTGTTAAAACTTTAATTTGTATACACATACACACATACATACACATAGTAGAAAAATTCTGCGTTCAGCCACAAAATTGATTTCTGTTTTCTGATTTATATTTTAACCAAAAAAAACAACAACGAAGTTCAAACATAAAAAATTAACGATTAACGATTGAAACGATTAAGCTTTGCAAGGAAGCATATATGTATGTATGTATGTACATATGTAAATAAATCTATAGAGTTCTGGAACACAATTATTTTATCCGATGAGAGTAAATTCTGTATATTTGGAATCGAAGGTAGAAAACTTTTGTGGAGAAATTCATGTAAAGTCTATGGTAAACAAAACTTAATTCCAACGGTGAAACATGATGGTGGAGGCGCAATAATTTGGGGGTGTATGGCAAGTAATAATGTTGATCAACTTGAATACATATATGTATGTACATATACAATGGACAAATATGGGTATCTAACTATGATAAAAACAACTTTTAAAGACAGTACCAGAATTTTAGGGCTTGAGGCAATCTTTTTGTTTCAGCAGGACAACGACTCTAAGCATACAGAACCGATCGTACAGGATTGACAGCTATACCATGATCCCCGGTACATACATACATACATATATGTATATGTACATACATATACATATGTACATATAATAACTTAATTATTTTTATTAGTGCTTAAGGAAGTTGTCATAAAATTTTAACAAGTTGCAAAATAAAACTAACTTTAAACCAATCTTCTTGAATTCAATGAAATCTACAAAAGTATATCCTTTCTTTTCCTGGCAATCTAAGAATTCTTGACATACATATGTATGTATGTATGTATTTCAATATATTCTTTAATAAGTTAATTTTAATACCTTAGGAAATCTACAAATGCAGATGCATTTATATAATATAATATTTATATATGTATATTAAAAATAAAATTGCTTTATTTTTCACAATCTTGTAGTACAAAATTGTTTATTGCCGTATGTGTGTATGTACATATAGTAAATACATATGTACATATACATATGTATGTATGTATGCCTGGTATGTATTATTGTATATTGACATTACAGCTGCAATAATAGGCGCATCTAGTTATTATAGTTAAAGTTTCTTTATTTTGCTAAATGAAATTCATAATAAACAACCTTTAAAAATGATTATCCACCGTAACTAATAAATTTAATTTGTATTTCATAACAAATTGTAGGCCTGCAAGACACCAATGTGTTGCTTATTCAAATCTTGTTTTCCTTGAAATTATACCGGTATTATCCTTACCGCTGCTGTCAGTTCTCATTTTTTCAGCTTCCTTCAACAACACAATCAAGCGTTTAGATTTGTTTTGATTTTTTGCTTGGGAAATGTAAGAACCATAGCAAATGGTTAAATGTTCACACCTTTCGAAAAACTTTTATACAATAAAAAATTAAAATTTTATACAATAAAAATTAAATTGAACGTGCACATATAGTTCTTAGAGAAATTGAAGCCTTGTCCTTTACGCTACATTGCATATCCTTAGAAATTATTACTTATACCTCTAAAATGAGAAACGTTTGATCTTTAAATGAATTCTAGAACAGTTGGCTTTATAAGGACTCTGCATAGTACTTATGTATCTAAATGCTGGTTTCTTATTTAAAATTATCATTTTCTGTATCTTAAATTTTATTACCCACAATGTTTTATTAATTACTTGTAACTTGTTTACATTTGCAGTTCAATTATATTCACAGAAGGGTAACTCACAAAGAAGTAATTGTATGTAGGTTTCTACTGGGGTCAAATATTATTATTCTTAACTTCAGAACTTTACACTATTTGTGACACGATATTGTTGTAATAACTTGTGTATTATAGTTGCAACATTTTTATTACTCATAGAAATAGTGATCATTTTAGAGTTTCTGCATAAATATGAGATACAATTGATTAATCATTTAATTTTAATTTATCTTTTTTAATAATAGCATAAAACTATAAAACACTATCCAAATACTAAGTACTTAGTGTCAGGAAGTAGTTAATTTTTGCATATTGAAGTAATTATATTTTAAATAGATTAACAAAAAGTCTGTTTATAATATGTCATTGCAGTTAACCCTGAACAACATGAATTTTTAACTGAATTTTAAAAAAGTGTAAATAAATAAAAATTGTGATTCCTATTAGAATATTTTATCAAAATCTTCTATACTTACAAATCTTCATGTTCAATACTAAAATTTATACTATAATCATATAATCATTATACTATAATCAAAAGATCAAAAGATCGTTATTGAGATCAAATTTCAAAAATTTAATAAGAATTGTAACATCTACATCTGTATCTCCAAATGCAACAGGAAAATAATGTTGTAAACTGCAGCACAACTACATATAAACTACTATCTAGCTAGTACTATAAACTTAACTACTGTTTCGCTGATCATGTTGAAATCATGGCATTTATCCATGGATTATTTTGATAGAATTAGCTACACAATTCTATGCAACGGTGCTTTCCTGTAGCTTCAGAATAAAACTGAGAAATGTCGTTACTTCTATTACACTCCGTCTAACCATCAGGATTAAGAGTTGGTACGTTTTTAAAGCTACAAAGAGATATCACCTGAACCCATTAAAAACCACCTCTTAAGAATGAATATGGAAGATTGCAGTCGCGTGCAGCGGATACAAACCCATTCCAGTAATTAAGAGAGAGAGAGAGAGCTTAGAGCAAGAGACTTAATACCTAGCGGACTCGATTCAAAGAGATATCACTCCTCAGTCAAGTTTCTTTTATCCCTTTTGAAGAGATATACATAAATTTCATGAAATAAACATGTTTCCAAATTCCCTAGAACGTCTTATTGTCAACGAAATTTAGCAGACATCTATTTTAAATAACTTTTTTCTCTGTATATACCAATACAGTAAATTATTCCATATATCAGGCTTTAAAGTTGGAACATTTTTCATGATAGCCACCAACAATCAGACACAGACACGACATCGAACAAAAAGCTGAATTTATTATAATGATTTCAGGAATTACGATATATTAGAATTACAAACATACCTACATATGTATATACGTATATGTATGTATATACAATGTGGTGCTTAATGTTTTATTATATACATATGTATGTATATATGTATGTATTTATATTTAAATTTATCTTGGCAATTTCCGACAAAATGTATCATATTTTCTAGTTAAACAAATCAATTTTAGTAGCCAAAAATTGGGAAATACCAGGTTTAAAACTGTACATTACTCACACACATGCATTTGCCTCTGCAATTAGTACTAAGAACCCGGAAGGTGATATTTATTATTTTAATATTTACATTATATTTAATCAGAAATTTCCACAAATGTACATATATAATAATTCTGAATATATCTCTTTAAAAAACTTTTATTATTATCCAAACTTTGTTATAATAAACAATCCGTCTAGATGACGCCAGCCAAAATAAAAAAAATTTAGGCTGTTGAACAAAAAAATGAAATAGAATTTGCGCATTCTCTTTGATAGCAAAAATGTTATAAATTACAAAAATATCTTAATCTGAATAATAATTAATACTATTTTACATCAATATAATATTCAAAATATAAATAAATAATGTATATAACAATATATATTTTCTTATAATTTAACTGTTAATTTATATTTTCAAAATTTGAATAACATCTCTCAATTCCTAGAAAATGAACGTTAAATAACATTTTTCTCAATATTAAAATGTTAATAACATTTTGATCTTGCTCTTTGTGTCTGTTGTAATAACATGAAACTTGAATGCTTTTATAAACTGGCAACAGGGTGCACAATATTGCCTGTGCATAAATTTTGACTTGAATTATATGATGACTAATCAGGGTCATATATAGAACGATTCACACAAAAGAGTCGCAACATATAAACGCTAATAATACATGACATTAAATATGACAGAATTGTGAATAAGGCTGTTACCTGTATCTTTTATCTTATATTAACTATTATAATTATCCTGCGATTGAAATACAATTGCAAATTGAACACATTATCTATTTAATATAAATTCAAAAAAAATTTGTAAAACTGAAATATATATGACTATTAAAAACATATTTACACTTGTCATATGATTCATATTTGTAATCGGTATATTTCTAGTTATAATATGCAATATGACAATATATGACATTTTTATGATGATATTGTACATCGTCTACATATATAATTAAAATGCTTAACCTATTGGTAATGTTAATATTCATAATTATATTATATTAAATAATCATACAAATAATATTTAATAATAATAATTTTATACCAAAATCTTGTGATTTCTAATACATTTAGTATTATTACAAACTATTTCTTTGATCTTCTTGGTTAAACTAACAATAATTGCTTTATTTAAATCTATGTAAGTATGTAAACACAGCAAAACTATATACATATGTATGTGATAAGATTAGATAGCATTAAATAGTATTTCAAAAAAACAGAAATTTTTAAAAATTGGTAGTTATAATGAAGTCATCTAATGAGAAAGAAATTTCATTATTATTATTATTTCTATAAAGTCGGGGGATATTCAATGTGATATAAAGACTTTCTTGGATCCAATGTGTTCCTTTGACTCCAATGTCTTTAATAAATTATAATATTAAACTTATTTTACGGAGTTTAATTCTTTCCCCCATTATAAAAAGATATAAAATATATATACATATGTAGATAATTCTTTCATGTGTTTTTCTAGTAGTTTTCCTTCCCTCCAAAGCATCTAAGTTCCATTAGAGTAAGTTGAATTCAAATTTAACATATAGTGTCCTTTTAGAATTCCTGCAGTAATATTTTGATCCTTTTTATGTAGTTGTGATAGATCTGTTGAGAATTGAGAGTTTTTATTGTCCTATTTTTCAATACTATCAAGTGAATCATATCAGTTAGAAACACTTCATTAATGTATTGTGAAAATTATACAATTTGTAAGACAATTTAACGAAATTATTTGTGATTGAAATTAAACAGAGGAGAACCAAAAGAAAAACCCAATGAAACTCTACAGAAATCGAAGTACTTCCTAACTATGTTATATAGTTTCTAAATATTTATATAGTCTCCAAATATTTATTTCGTAGTATTCAATTGGTTTTTGGTGATTTTTAAATTTATTTAGAATTGTTTTAACAAGGTTTGAGACTTTACCTCATATTTCAATCGAATTTGAAAGTGCAAAATTGTAAGATTCACGATCCTAATTAGGTATAAATTAATAAAATTAACCTGCGAATATAATAATATCGGACTGTTTGGTAAAAGTTTTCCAGTGTGATAATGTTAGTAGTTTTCCTTCCCTTCCCATTATATACGATTATAAATTTTAAATGTAGTTTTAAACAATAAACTCTCCTGAAAATCTGTTCTGTACATCATATACCATATAGTATCAAAAACATAGAAATATATATATTGTTATGTTTTTGATAGTCAATAACAGTTAATTAATAACAAAATTTGTTAAATGAAGTAATAAGACGACAGTATGGCTTAAAGTTAAACTTCAGCGTACTAAAAAATTCACAACAAAATAGTTAATAATATTACTTTCTCGCCGTTTTTTCGATTATAAATAAATAATGTTTTACATTATATTATAATTTGCAAAAAATATCATTTTGCAAGACATGTTAATTTTTATTTTCAAAATGTTATTCTTTCATACATACAAAACAGATTTGAGCAACCCTCTAACATATATGTAATACATGCATATTATGTATGCATACATTTCAGCAATATCATTTATGTTATTTACATTACAGTGAGAGCGTTTAATGTTAACTACCGAGAAATGTACAGCAAAATGAAATAACTCTATTCTGTTATTTGCGCACAGGAAAAACAAGGAAGCTGGTTTTGAAACATTCATTTGTGCGTGCGCATTCGTCAGTGTCGGTTGTCCTTTGGTTTAAAACGTCGCGAAGTTTTTTTGTTTTTGTGTTAACAGTTCTCAATATTTTGCTTTAGTTTTTTTTTTTATATTTGTGTAGTGTTCTATTTTTTTTTTGTTTTTTTCTTTATCTCGTATATAAGGGTTTTTTTTTTGTTTAAACAATTGGTGAATGTAATATAACTTAAAACAAATCAGACAATAGTTTGATTTAGAAATTAATAACATTCATTTTTTTTTAAATAATCACTATTAGTGCCAAATAATTTAAAAAGTATATATAAAAAAAATTTGCAAATAAATTTCCTAATATAAAGTAAATTACTGTTTATTGCACAGACTCGACCTACTCGTGTCTTGCTTGCGCCGTGGGTGCGGTAAATTCGTGGTTTTTTTGATTTTGTTACGAACTTTACAATACTCGTTGATGCTCTTCCTTATTCTGTTTATCGCCTTTTGTTTTTTTTGTTGCAAGAATTCACTTCTGCACATAAATATATTTTTGTTATTGCAACAAATTCAGCAGCAAAGCAGCATCATTTGCGTTCTTTATTTTGCTATTGGTGTGCAGCGAATTTCTTTTGATTGCTTTGCTGCGGATGGATGATGTGGTTGTGTTCTCATATACAACAAGCGAAGGAAGAAGAGGAACAATTTCATAAAGGTAAATTATCTTGAGTAATAAAAAACCGTTAGATTTTATGGTTAAATTTCGTTCTTATTTATAAATAATTTTTTTTTTTATTATTATCATTTTTTTTAAACTGTGTTTTGCAAATTTACAACAGTTAATTAAAAAGTTTACGCAGCAGAGTTTAAAATAATTTTGTGTGTGGTAATAAAAAATAAAATTATTGATAACTTGAGGAAAGATGTATACCGGTATAATGCAAAAAAGTGGTTGTGTTCTTTTTAATTAGTAGCATTGACTGACCGTTATGGTATCTTCAATTGTTTTTGTTTAATATTATTTATTTTTTGTTTGTAACATGTGCAACACGTCATTGAATATGATTATGTTATGTGAATGTATGTTAAATTTCGTCTGAATTTTGGGTTATATATTCTATTTCAACCTTTTCTACTATAAATGACTGATTGAGATAGCCTTTATTTAAATAACCAAATTGAAATGCGAAAGCATGAACGAGAATAGATTATAGTCAAAATCAATTCTTGAAAATTAACGGTTGTTGAAATTAATTTTACGTTCGATTTGTATTAATTTATAAATCAATTAAAATTAATAAATATTAATATACATAAATATATTTAATTGCAAATAAAAAAAAATCATATTGCTTTGTAAAATATTGAAATATCTTCGCATTATTTTGTTTGATAATTAGGTTATAATAATTTAAAATTTTAACGATATATGTATGTACAACTGCTAATGATTAGATTTGTATTTAATAAGTTAAAAAAAAAAATTTTTTTTTTTTTGTAACTAACGCGCTTTCGAAACCAAAATCTCGCTTCTAAAAAATAATACCATTTATTTTCTTCTACTTTTTAGTCTCTACATCTACTAATAGTAACATAATAGTAAACCTTTCAAGAATATTCAAACATAGAAAATAATTATTTATCCTGAAAGATCATTTTTTAATATGCAAAAATTGGTTAAATACTTTATAAATAGAAAAACTAAATCTACAGTAAAAATAAATAAACCAAATCTTTCACAATTTAATTTAAATTTTGGTAGGTCTTCTTCTTCTCGCATGTGAAAGAATTTTTACGCAGTAACTATGACGTGATGACGTAACATTTAAAAAGCCCTACATTGCAACAGCTTGGCACAGGCAAAGTTAAATGTTATCATCAAACTGGTAAAACTTGAAAATGTGTCTTGTTTGTTCCAAGTTGTTGCAGTGTTTATTGTGTTTTGTTCACCACTTATATAGCACCATTAATGGTTAAGCCGTGAATGCATGTCCCCCTGCGTAACACTGTTGCTGCTTGATTTTCCCGCCCTTAAACGATGTTGCAGTGATGCGTAGTTTGTTGCTTTATTAAGTAAAAGAAAAAGACGAAGTCGTCTGTTACTTCGGTATAAAAAAAAAAAACAAAAAGTGCGTCGCAGTTGACAAAAAGCACATGTAAACTTCGTTGTTTATTATTACTATTGTTTGTTTTCTGCAAATGGGAGTTCGTAGCGTCCAACGGTTGTTATGGGGCTTTTTTTATCGGCTTTTGTGAGGTTTTTTTTTCTTTATGTATATATGAATTTGGACCAATTTAGAAAATTCTGTGGTTAAATAACTTTCTCAAAATTCATTCCTAAATTTTGTCTATTAACATATTTGACACATATTCTTATAATATACATATGTAATATTTTAATATATTTATAATGTTTATAAATTTATATTGTTTTTAATATTTATATTGTTTTTAATATTTATACTGTTTTTAATATTTATATTGTTTTTAATATTTATAAATTTTTGTATTTATATATTTTTATATTAATTAATTTTTGTATTTATATGTATTATTTATTCATTTTTGTATTTATATAGTTTTATATTTGTATATTATTGTATTTATATATTTTTGTGTTTATGTATTTATAAATTTTTATATATATTTTTGTATTTGTTTATCTTTGGTTTTTTTTTTATATTTTTTTACCTTTGGTATTTGTTTCCTTTATTTTTGATTTCTTTTAGATATTAATATATTTTTTTTTAATTATTTACGTATATAATTATTATTTATATTTTTTTTTTAATTATTTACATATAACATTATTTATACTTTTTTTTAATTATTTACATATATTATTATTACTTATATTTTTTTTTAATTATTTACATATATTATTATTACAGTGGACGTCCAATATAACGAATTTTATGTTGCACCCCTTGTTCGTTATATCGAAAAATTCGTAATATCGAATGTTATACATTTACCTACCAATATGGTTATTTTTAGGAGATTTCATATATTTGAGTTCATAAATTAACTTATAAACACGTACGAGTATATATTTATTTAAAAGTATTTTTTATTCGGTTGTTACAAAAATTATTTATAAGAAAGGACGCATTCAATCATAGTATAGAGTAAAAAAAATCATTAATTTTTGTTTGTTTTTTACTACACTCAAGACTTTTCTGAACAGCTTTTTCTTGTAGTTCTCTTAGTACAGCTAATTTTGAAGTTTCATTATTGTTGCTTTTATATAGAAACTAAAATTTAATTCACAACGATTTAAACGTCCGGCTTTGTCAAAATTAATTTTTAAATGATATTTTCAAACAAATACATATTAAATATAAACACCTTAATATGTACATATGTATGTCTGGATAGTATTTCGTATATGATAAACTGAATTTGTGAACAACAGATCAGTGGCGCCTGCATATATGCATTTTGCCATATATAGGCATTTTTCTCAGAAAAAAAAAAACGGACAATTACATGCATATTCTAAGCTGAATAATGCTAGTTTTATAGTAAAATTATATTCAAAAGCATAATTTGTATAAAACAAAAACGAATAAGAAACAAAAAATTTTTTGTTCGTAATATGGAGCAGAATTTTTTTTTCGTTCGTTATATAGAACAATCAATGTAAATATTTTGGGTGTTCGTTATATCGAAAATTCGTAATATCGAGCGTTCGTTATACTGGACGACCACTGTATTATAAACTGATTTGCTCAGAATTAACAGAACAATTTGATCACAAAATTATATTTTCTATTAACTTTTTTAGTGAGCAAAAAACTTACTGACATTAAAACAAAGTCAAAACTGATAGATTGACAGGTACAACTAAGTTGATCTGTCTCGACCTTAATGACGTTTACAATGCTTTCAACGAAACTATACTATCAACGAAAGACATTAATTGAAGGAAACTACGGGTATTACTGAAGATGAATATATGTGATTATTCTTTTATATATATATTATCTTAATATAATTCTACTATATATTACTCTTATATATTACCCACATACTAAGAGGTGACTTTTACTATAGGTATAGACTGTTGGGTTGCGTTACATCGACCTATTGTGGGAATATCTTATATACAAAATTAAAAATTCTAATGATTCAACTCAATCCTCTACATATATATATCTCAAATCTGATGCAAAACTGTCTTTCATTTCATCAATATTATAAACGACCTTTTTCAATTACCAAGTTTCAATGACTTCTTAATACCAACTGGAGCCATCCTGGTCATTCTATGTTCAGTCAAATGAGTATCAATAAAAAGATTAACAATTTTAACAATATTTTACATACAGTCATTAATGTGATTGTTAGAAAAGAGGATATCGTAACAATAAGTAACATATTTCCAAATAATAGAAAAAGTGATTTCATAAGAAAATGTAGTCTTTAAGGTTCACTTTCAATTTTTATAGAATAAATTCTCAAAGAGGATACTACCACAATAAGTA
>NC_051847.1:115489095-115491525 GCF_002237135.1 Teleopsis dalmanni
AAAAAAAAAACCCTATTTTGAATTAGTAATATTCCATATCCTGGATGGGTTGAAATATTCCATAAGAAACAAAAAATACTATTTGGAGGTAGTATTATTCGATGTTTTGGAGAGGTATGTTTCATAAGAAAAAAATTACTGCTTTAAATTACTAATCTTCGATGTTCTGGATGGGTTGAAATATTACATAAGAAAAAAAATACTAATTTGAATTAATAATCTTCAATGTATCTGAAGCAAGCAGAATACCGCAGTGTTTGAAAGGAAAATACTATAATCCTTCCTATAACGCGGTACCTTTACAACGCGTTTTCATATTACGCGATTTCAATCGCCCGTATTACACGGGAATTCCCCCATATAACGCGGGGATTTGTAAAGTTCATAACAAGCTTTGTGTACCTTTGCACGCGTGTATACTGGGTATACGGGAATACCCATATGACGCGTTAGACACGCGGTAGATTGGTTCCGCGTTATAGGGGGATTACTGTACACAGAACATTTTTTGGTCCCGTGAAAAAAATAGAATGTATTGCATAAAATACAATTAAGAATTATAACGGAAAGCTGAAGGTGATACCAACAAAAAATTTATGAAAAAGCAGTGTTTAAGATGGGTTGGACATGTGATAAGAATGTTGGATGTGAGAGTACCGCTTAAGATTTATGGGAATGAAGTAGGATCCAGCAGAAGAAGAGGGCAATTAAGAAAACGATAAAAAGACAGTATGCAGCAGGACTTAGAAGAAATGAACATAAGAAATTGGAAAACAAAAGCAAAAAACGGAGAAGAATGGTAGACTGTTGCTAAACAAGCTTAGGTGCTACATGGACTGTATAGACACGGATGATGAATCTTCGATGTTGTGGATGGGTTGAAATATTTCAAAAGAAAAAAATACTAATTTGAATCAGTACAAAGATTACTAATTATTCTAGAAAGATCGAACGATCGAACATATGAGAATGAGGTATTATACCTCATTTGAAATTTTGAAAATTGGTAAAGACATGGCCTTTGCTCTCAATCTAGAAATTATGAAATAAGTTATATTTCATTTGTATATTATATATTAATATATTGAAAATATGTACTTTATGGTAAAAAATTGTCTTATATAACTACACCAACTTCAAATAACTTTGAAAAAAAAGAAAAATAGATTGTCTTCTGAACACTTCACCTTCTACTGCATTAATAAAACACGAAACTTGTTCTTTTTTTTAGAAATTTGAAGAATTACAAGTATATTAGATCTAATTATTTCAAAAATCGAAATTATCTTTTTTATGCCATTTTATATAATCGAATTAAAAGATATTAATACAAAGAACAGCTATACCATATGAGAAGTATTGTTATCATTAGAAGGGACGTATAAGATAGATTGTGCTGTCTCTGGAGCATAATATCTATATCCTAAGTTAACTTAAACAAATTGAAACCGTTGATGATCGAAGCTTCCAGTTCTTTTTTAATTTAATAAAAGTCGAATGAAGATACTAGACACATTTACGGTATCCTTTGAAAAATGGTATTTAACAGCAGTATGTTCAGTTAGTGAACTAGTAATTAATCTGAGTCCAGATCTATTTAAAATAAAAAACCTGTTATTTTTATTATTTACTGAAAAAAGCTGCTTGGACTAATCAGGCTTTCTAAAACTGCTTCTATACACTGTTTTTAATATAGACTAAACCAGTCTAAACCAGTTGGATTCAATGAAAGAACTAAGTATAAGCTCTTTTGTAAGCTTTCAGCTATAAAAGATTGGATCGATTAGGATTGAGTGTAATAGATAAAAAGAAAAGCTTGAACTTTGTTCAAATATTTAAGAACTGTTTCTAAGTAATGAAATATACAAAATGGAGTTCCATCACTTCTGGAATTCATTTTCGAGCACTACAGATAGTACATTTGCATAATATGAGTTTGTGAACATATGTATGTATTCTTTAATTTCTTTTTCAGAAAATATTGGCTGTAAATTTAGAATTTCTTGCTTTGATAATAATATGTGGTGTCTTTACTTATACCATTTCTTTGTAACTGCTATTAATCTGTTTATTTATATTTTCGACTTTTCCAAGCAATTGATATATTGAGTATATTAATTCCAAAATGCTTATTGTATTAAGTACTCCAGAAACCGGATTACTTAAATGTCTGTTACCACCGATCGAAGTAAGCTCGCTTTTACACTTTAAGAAACGAAATAAACTTAAAAATGTATGTGTATTAGTAAAATATATATTAAGTAGTAATATGTAAAATTGCATTACAATTCAATTTTTTTGGTAATTGAGGTTTCTCTATTCGATCTAACATATTCTATGCTAAATGTCGCGTAGAAAAGAAAGAAAAAGAAAAGAAAGAAACTTGTTCAGCTGTGTTTCTGGATATATCAAAGGCTTTTGATGGGGTTT
>NC_051847.1:115491625-115496975 GCF_002237135.1 Teleopsis dalmanni
ATTTAATATATGTATGTATTTATTTAATTTACATCGAATATTTTTAAACTATATTTCATTGAAACATATCTGACTTAATTACTTTTGTAAATATCATTGAAAATTCTGTTCTATACCTTTTGATCAATAAAAATAACTATTTAAAATGTAATGGATTCTTACAAACCCTATTCTTTATAGTGTAGCTATGACTTACTCTTATTCTATTTGAAATGTTTTAAGTGCATTGACCAAGAGTCTTTGAAATGCATATTATTAATTTCAATGCGAAACAATGCATTTTCTTATGAGAAGTTCAACGCTTTGTTAGTAGAATTGTAGAATTTTATTCAAAGAAACTAATGCGATTGTGAGCACACTGTCAACAATTACAAAAATTAATGATATACAATTCAATTTACATGTATATATATGTACGTAAATATGGTTGTTTTTTTTTAAGTTTATTTTTTTTGCATGAAACTTCTATCTGCTTTTGCGCACTCAAATAAATTGTATTTTGAATTTAAGAAAAAAAATTAATATAATGATTCATTATTTTATTTATTGAAACCTTCGTTTCTAACGGCAATGGGAACCTTTCAACTTAAATACAAAAGAGAAGACCTCAAACAAATGCATTTTTTTTCCAATACAGCTTTTTTTGACTAAAGTATTTGCCAAACCTTGGGAAAATGCAAATATTGGCAACAATTTAGTAATCTTTAAGTATCTTTAGGTATTTTTATATAAGTATATGTGCTTATATATGTATACTTATACTAATTGTACTAAACTATTAAAAAAGGTTTGGTCATGTGTTCCTTTATTAATATTTCAAATGTATTAAATTGTTTATATTAAAGGTGAATTTTGGTAACACTTAAATAAGCCAAATTAAGTAAAAAAATAAAATTTGATTCAAATATTTGTATCTTTTTATTTTTAAGCTATTTGAGATTAAATCTTTTTAAAAAAAACTTTTTTTTGAAAATCTATTATTGTGGTTAATACAAATTACAAATTTATTTGGTGCTATTGATGATTCTGGGGTTATTTTTCCTGTAATATTAGTAATTTAAGCTTAAAATGTGTTCTAAGAATTTCCAAATTATTTTATAGTTTTATGTTCCAAAAGTAGTTTAAGTTTCTTTGAAACATATTTCCAATTGTAATATAATAAATAATTCTTTTTTTTTTTTAAATTTATTTTTTTGTCATCTGTAGTACTTTTTATACACACGCTCTTTTCTGTTAAGGAAATTTTTATATTCTCATCCTGATCGCTGTATCACCAAAAATATTAACAAAATTATTTATAATGGTACGAAATATCGGGTTGCCTGTAGTAAGAAACTTCAGAAACTTAAGGAGAACCGATATTTAGTAAAAAATTGAAGTGAATAAATGATATTTAAAATACCAAAATTCCATTTGCGAATCACTATGACACGCTATTGAATTGAGTGGATCACATATTATAAGTTTTTATTCAAAAAAACGAGTAGCTATCCACAGGGAGAACTTTCTAAATTGTAAACTATCAAGTCATAAATCTCATTTTTAAAAAAATTGTAAAATGTCACAACATTATTTGACAAAATACATATTTAATTTAAATTAAATAAAAAAAAATTGTCTTGATCAAAAACAGATACAACTCCGAAGACGATGGCATTAACGAGCTGTCATAATATAGTAATTCCTCCTATAACGCGGTAGATTGGCTCCGCGTTATAGGGGTATTCCCGTACACCCCGTATAGACACGTGCAAAGGTACGCGAAGCTAAATATGAACTGTACAAATCCCCGGATTATATGGAATGCCCGTGTTTTATGGGGGATTGAAAACGCATTATAAGGGTATCGCGTTATAGGGGGGTTTACTGTATATATATATAATGATTTTAGAAGGGGAATGAAACTACAATCATCTGACCACAAATTAAAAAAAAAGTGGTGCAAATTTGAAATTGAGAATAAATTTTTGATGTTCTATTTCCAAAACAAGTAATTCTAAAACTACTTACCCTAATATATAATACGAGTATTCATTCTGTCTTGCAAATTCATTGCAAGGTGCAAAAAATGCACAGAATGCGCGAGATTGCAATGAACATTACAAATTGCACACACAAAATTTCTTGCAATTGTTTGCAATCTTGCTACACCTAAACCCATTTATATAAGCTTATAATAAAACAAAAAAGAAAAAACAACAGCTGTTTCAATATCTATTGCTTCTCGTGTAGAAGTGTGTGGCATGCTGCTAAAACAGCTGTTTCGTTTTGATGTTGCAATTCTGTAACAGAGGTGTTTTGTACTATTGCAATTTTAGTATAGCATTCTTGCATTTTGTGCACCTTGCAATGACTTTGCAGGACAGAGTGAATATCCCTAATAATTGTCGTTTATATTTTATATATTTCTGATAATAATCATCTACAGCATATAAATAAATACTTTTGATTTCATTTACTTTACAATTTGTTTTCATAATGCTTTTGTTTTGCTGTTACATTATTTGTATTTAGTATATATAACATAGTTTATGAAAAATATGTGTAAAAAGCAGATTCATATCAGTTTTACAAAATCTGATATTTTTGTTCGAGTTTTTGTTTTATTTTTAGTTTTTCAAATCTTCCCCAAAGCAAATGTTGAATTTATATAAGTGAGTTTTAAGTAGAACTGCGGACTGCATAATGCGAACGATTTGCTTCAATAAATTTGGGTCAACGATTTTCTAAATAAAAGTAAAAAGCGTACTTTTAATAGGGAATCCAACAAAAGGTCTACGATGACATGTTCAGATTTAAATGTAAATTTAAGCAACATTTAAAATACATTCACAAAATTTCAATTCCGTTTAAGTTTATTTTGGATTTAAAAAGCAAGCAATTTGATCTAAACTAAGTCTTCTATGTTACTAAGATAATTTAAAAATCACTTTTTACTTAATACATCAAGGAATATATGGAAATACTTGTAAATAAAACGTGTAATTGTAGAGTTAAAAATTTATTTTTATAATTAAAATTAAAATTTTCATTGTAAATCCGCTATTTCATTTTGTCATTAGTCAGATAACAAAAATGTATTTCATGTTATTTCTATTTATGTACTATTTTGAAAAGTTTTAATTATCAACCCATTTAATCTAATAAAGAAAATTTGAAATCTAAAATCACATTTGTTGAAATTTTCGAAAAAAAAGTGCGGTATAACGTAAAGGCCGTTGAAGGAGCATTAATTTGTTTTCCTTTTTTCGAATTCGAGTGGTAGGATCTATTTCATTAAAAAAAACCAACAACAAATTATATATCTTTACTGACATTCACTATAGCTTTGAACCAGTAATTGACGATTGACTGCATTTAAAAACTCAGGGCTTAGTGTATTGATAACTGCCTGACTGTAAAGAGTCTATGTGTAGAGTTATAAACGTGACGATATACTTTTGCAACCAACAAAACAATCCTTACAATTATTTTTAGAACTCTGTTAAATTAAGATAGAAGTCTACTCTAGATTTATCAATGACGTGTATATCTAACCTCATATCATATCTTAATTTAACCGCGTTTTTTTTTTGATAAATGTATACTAAAGATGAACAAAAATCCTTTAAAGCCGTCGGTATTTATTAATTATTAAAATTTAAAAAAAAATACTATCTGTAAAAATATTATTTTATTGAGAAATGGAATCCACTCAAGTGGATTGGCTTGACTCATTGGGATACCGTTGAAAACTATTTATCTTAGATTGTTTGAAGTCCTGCGATATGCTTACATGGTACACCAAAGAAATGTAAAAGTTTACACTTTGTAGGTTTCTTCAACTTTCTACTTCCAAAGCATTCATTTTGATCAACATAAATATTAACTGGCTTACAATTGTATTTAGATAAAATTAGAATATCGTACGAACTCGTTGTTTATTGACTGACGTATTGACGTATTGACTATTGATTAGTAAATAAAATTAACATATTATTATTTATTATTAAATTTTTTAAAGTATGTAATTGCTTTTGCTGACGTTGTTGAGTTAAGTATTCCTGAAGTTGTTTTTTATCACTTGACTTGAAAAAAATAAATATTTGCTCATTTTCATTTTAAAAAATGACCAATCAATTATTTTCATTTATTCTAAATTGATTTCAATTTTATAAATTCGTAAATTTGTTCAAGTGCTTGAAACTATACTTATACACTTAGATTCTTCAGTTTTCCGATAATTTTGTTTGTTTAATATGAGCACTTTGACAGTGCCTTTATCACTATTAGCTTGTGCTTATTGCTTAAAATATATGGTATCAAGATCTAAAATTGCGGAAAATTGTGAACTTTAACACTTGCTTGGTTTATTTTTTAGTCTTAAATCTATAAGTTCTTGTTTGTATATATTAGTAATTGACCTCTTATCCCCCATACGAACTGAAATCAATCTAATACGAACTTCAAATCTTAAAATTTAGTTGCAAGTTAAGTTTTCATGTGTACTATTATAGGAAATTATAATTTTATATAGTTATTATATATTATATAGTATATATATTATATAGTATATATATTATATATTATATAGTATATATATTATATATTATATAGTATATATATTATATATTATATATTATATAGTATATATATTATATAGTATATATATTATATATTATATAGTACTATTATAGTTAGGTTAGGTTATACCGGCGATTCCTAGTGGATCCACTTATGTATTTTGGCCCATTGTGTTATCGTATATGTGGGAAAAACTCAGAGTTTAAAACCACCTAAAACCTTTGGCGAAGCCTAAAATGCTATTTAGTGTCAGGTCCTGCAATTGATCAAGATCATCAAGAAAAGGGGCTCGTAAAGTATTTAGTTGCCGCCGTACGTGAGCTGAGTAAAAACATAGTAGATGAGAGGCACTCTCATCGTCTTTCTCACAGCTGTGACAGATTTGATTAAAAAGGAGATCTAATCTTCTAGCATGGTTTCCTAGTTTACAGTGATCTGTAAGTAAACCTACCAAAAGACTGATATCTTTACGGGGTAGCTCAATGAGAATTTTGGATTTTCTTTTATAGGAACATGGCCAGATTGCATACAGATGTCAGCATATCGTTGAGTCTTCCCTTAGGAAATGGTTTTATACGACGTATTATTGAAATAATAATACGTCTTAGAATACTGCAATTCATTTTTATATACTGTTTAAATGCGTTTCAGTCTTTGAGGTTCTACTACAGATTCGTGTTGGATCTGAATATTTTTATAGTATAATTAAACAGTATAATTAGTTCAGCATATCTACCAGAGGCAATAAAGTTACTGTTGGTTTAAGTGTACTCAGTGAACTTTAAGT
>NC_051847.1:115497075-115502455 GCF_002237135.1 Teleopsis dalmanni
AAAATTTATACTCAATGCACAACAATTGACAACTTCCTACGACTAGATACCTAATACCTACGAGATACCTAATAACTTCAAAAAATTGTTTTGAAGGTTTACATTTGAAGTACAAACCATGAATAAATACATTAAATGTTTTAAGCAGTATTGACTTGTTTATTTTTCTAATGTTTTCGAGTGAGATATATTAATGGGTATTTAAGGGACAATAACAATTAACTTCTTCTTCATTTCATAGTGTTCCAAGGGGAACATTGGGCCGTAAACAACAATTATAATTTAAAAAAAAATAGTTTTAATTAAAGGGAATCTTCTCTTGAGAAAACAGAAATTATTAAAAAATTCAGCTATTGGTTTACCTTTCTAGAATTTAGCTGAAAATTAACTTGATATCTTCACACATGTATTTCAAATAAAATCGCTACATCTCGAAAAACGTAACAATTTATAGACCTGAATGTACACATAAATGTAAGAGAACTGCGCTTACATACTAATAATATAGTAACATACATACTAATAATACTTATTTATATATACGTATATATGTACATATTTACGTACTACTACTACGTTAAGTCAAAAAGTAATTCATTTACAATAGTGAATTGCATGTAGTAAGAAAATCACCTTGAACGGAAATCTGAATTACAATAGCAAAAGGTTAAAAAACTAGAAACTCTTGATGTAAGTGCAAAAAACTTATAGAAGGTTGTTTTTGAAGTACACGTAGATGTAATATTATCTAGCATATGACATAAAACAATTAATTTTTCCAATTTCAATAGGCTGTAAAAAACAGTTATAGTAACTTTATTAAATGTAAAAGTATACAGTAATAAAAATTATATATAGGATTGATAATGGTTAAACAAAGGCATCATATTTGGGTTTTTCAATAGACTAAGCAAAAAGGTTTTTATTATTTATTTGCTGATTCATCTTGGTAAAAATATCCTCACATAAAAAGCAAACTATTATTTTTATATTTTTTTAATCTAACTTATAATAAAAGAAACGTACCGATAGCTGTTTGATATATACATATATCTTCATCTTCTTAGACTGCCTACTAATTCTGAGTGTCAGCGTCAAATTGTGTCAATACTACAAATTTTTCTTTAATTATACTTATCATTACTAATCATAAAATGTAACATTTAACTGTTAGTATTCAATTTTATCATTTTATGTACATTAAAGTACAATCTATCTTACTATCGCTGTGTAAAGGTCTTTCGATCGCGCAGAATGTATCAATTCGACAATAGTTCAAAATCCTGCGGATATTCCTTAACCATCAGAGTTGCTTCCACTCTACATCTCTACGACCTTCTCAACGGTCTTGAAGTAAAAGTTGCAACAGTTCGTATTTGGGTGTACGTATTATGTATCCCAAGTATGCTGTTTTTCTTTTTATCATGGTTTCTAACAGTTCACTTTCTTGTTGCATTCTTCTGAACATTGGTAACTTTATTCATTGGTAACTTTGTCTGTTCAAGGTACCTTCAATTTATTTATTGAACTTGTTTTAAGAGTCAAAGTTTATACTCCATAGAGTAAGACTGACCATACGTAACGTTTCATATATCTCATTCTAAGCATTAGACTAAATTCTGGATTGTTCAATATTATTTTGTACCGTATGAAACTATTTCTAGTCATTTGAATTCTACATTTGATTTTTTGATGTGGGTCCCAAAGCTCATTCAAAGAACATCCCAGATACTTAAATTTTGAATCATGCTCAATATTTATGATATTGTACTATAAAATAAAATTAAAATTTATTGTGAGTAGGTATTGTTCTGGATAATTTAGATCCAAACAAATTTTTGGACGTTGAAGCTCTGTGACTTAGTTTTACTGCTTTTGATAGCTGGTGTTTCGCAATGTTATGCAAACTGAACTTTCTTTGTGTATAAAGGTGAGGTTTATAGTGTCACTGTTTATGTTGTCGCTGTTCATATTGTCACTGTTCATGTTGTCACTGTTTACACTGTGACTGTGTATATTGTTACTGTTCACACTATTACTGTATATATAATTCTTATTAAGTATTTAATTATTATCCTAATCACTTACTTGCTCTGTTTTTAAAGTTTACAAATTATCTAATTTTTTTTAATGTACGACTAACATAACGTCGGTAGCTTTTATCAATAAAATAATAAATAGTATTAATAATAGTAATTCTAATAATGTAAGTCAATAGAAATGTTGTCGCTAATCACGAAGGTCAGTGTCAGGTGCAGAGGCAGCTGATATTGCCTCTGATATGATTCGCTACGCCGAAACTATTCGGTATAGTCTGCTGTACAACTATGACAACATTTTTTTTCTATGCACTCTTTAGAGTTCTTACTATGCCTTCTGTAACTCCAAGTGTTGATATGATGTCTCTAAAACAATGTTGTCTAGGAGAAAGATTATTAGCATTATTTGTAGAAATAGCGACTTTAACTTTAGTAGTTTTTTCAGTAATTTACCAGCGGTGTCCACCGAATAAAGTGGATGGTGTGCTTCACCTAGTTCAAGCGCTCATTTTTTCTTTAAGAGTTTGCTTTTTTTGCTTTCATAGTTCTGTAAAAATACTATTTATTACAGATGTTATAAGTTTACTAATAGTATTACCAATAGTGCCAATAGTGGGTTTTCTGAGAAATGTTTTTTTGTAGTGGCACTCCTACTTAGAAAAAAGAGCTTGTCTTTCATATTTAGTTGCTCTAGCTTTTCCTTCTGCGTTTCTCTTCTCTTCTCTTGTGTTTTGTATATTTGTGGTCTCTACTGATGTAGTCTTCAAGAACTTTCAAGATGATAATGGGGAATCACCATCTTTTATCAGTAAACGATTTTTTGAGTTAAAATATTTTCGTGTTTCTGATGTGTGGTCGATCGGTTTAAGACCTTTCTCACATTATGTAACCATTTTCTCTGCAGACAATCCACAACTCATTAGTTTTTGGTCTATTACAGTTATGCTGTAGATGCCCTTTTTCAAAGCATTTAAATCAACGATTCACAACCGCAAGTAGTTTAATTCTGCATTTAACTAATCCTACACGAATACGCTCGTTTTGAACGACTTCTTTACTGATTCTGCTAGAATGGAAACGTACGCTCTTTGTTTCCTGCTATTGGAATTAGATATTTCAATGTCGATTTCTCTCGAGTAATTTTGTAGAGTATTTTTTACTGCTACCTTTACCTCATCTCCGCACTTAATTGAGTTCTGAAAGGCAGTGGATGAGTTTGCATTAAAACTGCTCTGAATAATACTTTTCTTTTGTCGATTATATAGAATTAGATATAGTATATAGATATAGTATATATTGTTAAAAACTTTGGATCCTTATTAGACTATGCAAAAAAATGTAATATTAATATTAATAAATAATAGTTTACAAAAATATTTAGAAGTATTCCGAATGGTCATTTCATAATTACTTTTAACCAATAATTATTGTCAACAAATTTTACACTAAAAAATATTCTCTAATTATTGAGAATTATTGCTGAGAGAGAAAATAATTAATAACAAATTTGGAATCTTAATTAAGTTAATTACCTTTTCTTATCATTGTAATCATAGACTATGATATTAATACTATATATAGCATTTTATTATTATCTCTGTCTAAATTGATGCAAATTGAATAGTAGGATTCTTCAAGTATTAATATATGTATATTGTAGTATAAAAATTAAAGAACCATTTGAATTATACAGGAAGCAAACACATATTTTTATATATACTAATGTTGATGGCCATGTGAAAATGCGAATGTAAATGAGTGCCAATTGCTGTCTGTCAGTCTGTCTGTCTAAAACACTGGAAAATTCTTAAAAACTGGTAAAGACGTCTTTAGGCAATGTTTTATTTGACACAACTTATAAATAAACGTAAAAAACACATAAGCACTGACGTGTGAATTTTAAAAGCAGATATAATGAGTCATTTGTGACGAAATAACCTCATATTCCAAACATATTAAAAAAATTTTCAAAATACCTAGAGTTCTTTATGTGTTTTAATAATTTAGCAAAATGAGTCATGCAATCTTAAAACAAATATCATTGAAAATAATATAAATGTTATTAAAGCTTAACACCATAATGATAAAGGTTAACATTATCTTAATTAAATGATAAAAATATGACACACATTTATTTAATCATATACAATTAAATAATATTCATAACTGAATTTACATACATATAATTATATAACATACATATAATTATTACAGCCGATTATTTGAACATTCAAAAAATTAAGTTGATCGGTCATTCGCCGTAGTGTCCTGATTTGGCACCCAATCACGTCTTCTTGTTCCCGAACGTCAAGAATAAATTGCGTGGATAACACTCATGGTATTGGAGGTGTATGAAGAAGATTGAAGATTGAAAACTGTTACTGTTGCACAATAAACAGTTTCTTATTGAGAATAAAGCTGCAGCATCCTACAGTATGTCGTCAATAAATATTTGAGCCTGAATTCAGAATAATTTTTATTGCCACTCTCACAGTATGTAAATGTTATTATTATCAGAATATCATACATATTCTCGATTAATTTCTACAAATTAATCTTTGAATTCAGACTTCACCTCATCGCAAGAGGCCCAATTCTTGGATCTTAAGTGAATCAGTATTTCTGGTAGTGATGGCCAGCCAATATCTATTTATTCAGCACCTAAATTTTGTGTAAGCATCGTTTGTGCAACGATAAAAAGTAGCAGCTTTTACATATTATTGCAATATTGTTATTATTATAAATTCATTAAATAAATTATACATCTATGTACATACATAATATGTAAAGAAGAAATGTCGTCTGTAAACATATTTTCTAGTGCGCTTAGTTCAACCAATTCGAAAGATATCGAAAGATGGATGTATGCATATTTTAGACATGTATATACATACATATATATAAATAAATATATATATATATATTTCTTTAAAAAATTATTAAATAGTCAAATTATAATTTTATTCAATTTTTAGTTAAAAAAAAACTTACGATCTTTTGCTATACTGAATGTAAGTTTACAATTCTTTCTGTATATATATATGTACATACCTATATACATATGTAGAGTAAAATTATGTTTTTAAATTCGATACGATAGTTTTTTAATTTGCTCTTTTCAAAGTGCAGTCTATATAAAAGGCAGTCAATGGCAGGATATTATTTGTCCAGGCCTACTAGTACTATATAATTTAAAGGTAAATTTATAAAAACTAAACATTTAGTAATTAAAATTTGAGATCAATTCAATTTTTGGAAGTTTTTAAATATAATATATTAATTTTAGATATTTACCATAATGAAAATTTTAATATTTTTAAAAATAAAAATAAAATTATAAA
>NC_051847.1:115502555-115510949 GCF_002237135.1 Teleopsis dalmanni
CGTAATTGAAGAATGCAATTGCGAAGTTGCATGTTTAATATGAATCAATTTTTATTTTATAACCTAAACTACTTATTTTACACAGGAGCTGTTTATTTATTATATTTAAGGGCTATTTTGTAAATGAAATAACGTATTTTTTTTTTTTTGGTTTTTTATTAACAAAAGTTTACTGTGAAAATGAGTAAGCGTTAATAAGAAAGTTAGGAAATGCTTATAATTTTTAGATTTTATAGCAAAACTATATGAAACTTAATGTAGAGCGTATTGTGTAATATACGGAAATGACAAAACAAAAAATATGTATTTTGTGTATGTACTTTGTTTAGAATTTGAAGTGCATACGTTTTTTAAATGAATGTGTGGTTAATTGTATAGAATTTATTAACTTTTTACATGGGACGACCCATGCCTCTGCCCATACCCATACCGCCAGCCATAGGAGCATCAGCAGGCTTAGGGCTTTTAATGGTCTCATCAACAGATAATATCATACAGGCAGCTTCAGCAGCAGCAGTCAATGCATTAATTTTAATAATTGATGGCTCCCAAACGCAATTCTCATAGTTGTCAACAATATCTTCTTTAGTAATGTCAACGCCAAACCATTGCCCATCTGAAAAATTAAAAGTTACATTTATATAATTAATAAAGTAATTAAAACAAAATATTTTAATTTTTACATCGCATAATTTATAAAAAAAATGGTGTTTTATTTTAAATTCGCAGATTCTTTAAAAACAATATTCTTTGAATGTGAAGCATAATTTGATGATAATTAATGAAATTTCTTGGGAATTTATGATTGTAATAATGATTGTCATTTCATGAAAAATCTTTTTCATTATTTATATGGGATCATAATATTCTTACATTACTTTTTATTTACTTCTGAAAAAAATTTTAAATATGAAACAAGCTCTGAATAAAAAAAAAATAACAGAGTAAACATAATTTTTCTTTACTTAGGATAAGGACTTATTTTGTTTCTCATTTGAGCATTAAATAGAAGATATATATTTTATTTATTTATAACAGAATATTAGCTAAGAATTAAACTCTAACTGTTTGAACAGTCACAAAGAATGTGATTAGAAGTTAATTTCATTTCAGGCAGAGATGACACTTTATCACCTCAGAGAGATCTATATTCTTTATTATACAAAATATAGTTGTGTGCATTACAAATTTATGAATTTATAAAATAATTTTTAATAGAGGTTTTGAAAAATCGTGAACTACAACAACGAAAATTTTTTTTATATTAATTAAATTTTTTAGTTGTAATTTAACGTCATAACGGAAGTAACTATCTTAATTAATAGAAAATAATATATTTGGTAGAGAGGTTACGAAAAATAGTGAATTACATCAACAAAAATTCTTTTTATATTAATTTAATAAATAGCTTTTTTAGCTGACTATATAGCTGTTTCGAGTAGTGCCAAACACATATTATCAGTGGTCTTGGAATTATTTTTTTATATTGTATTATTCGTAAATAATTTTTTGAGACTGCTAGTACCAGGAATGGAACTCGTATCCTACCAAATTTGAAGCTCAGAGTCAGCGTTAGTCAAATGACCCAAAGCCGTAAAAAGAATTTATTACGAAATACAAGTAATTCGTTTTTTTCGTTATAAGAGATAGTTTCGTTACAGAAGCATTGCGATTGTAGCATTGCCATTGTAATAATAACTTATTTTAACTTACAGTTAAGTTTAAATTAAAGGTTCTAATATAGTCTAATTATATTTATTATATAAAATTAAACATAATAATTATATGTTATTATTTTAACAATAACATATACATATAATCGTTGTTGGATTAATTATATATATACAGAAATAAACATTCAAAATTTTAGCAAACAAAAGAAATATATAAATTTATTTTTAAGTATCAATTATTTAAAAATTGACTATTAAAAATAAATACATATTTAATACTAATTAAAATAAACAATATATAAATAAACAAATTGGATTAATCCATCTGAAATATATAAACATATATATACACATACATATATGTATATGTATAAAGTACATTTAAAAAATTCTATTTTTATAATTTTAAATTTTTGTTTAGTTCACAAATGTTTTCTTTATTATTTAATACTTATGTTTTAAGTTTTGTTTTTATTTTATCTTTAACTTGTTTATTTTTTATTTTATTTTTTTCTTTTCGTTTTGTGCTGTTATTTTATTTCTGTTGTGGCTACGTGACTTTCGTTATAAACAATATTGATAAAAACATTGAATTTGTTCAAAACAAAAAATAATATTTAAAAAGAGAATTATAAAAAATGGCAACCAGTTTTATAAAACGAAAGACGTGTACTTTTAATCTTATTTATAATCATAGTATGGAAAATAATATACATATAATTTATATATATATTTGTATATATAATCATATATTATGTCAAATAAATATGTATGTATATTTATCCCTATTCTTTTTTTAATGGAATAAAGAAAAAAATGCTTTAATATGAATATGAAATAAATTATTAGTGGGGGAAGAGGAAACAAACGTTTTTTATATTGACGTTTTGTTAATATACTACTGTCATATTGACAATAACTTGTATAGAATAAGCATTAAAGAAGTACAATCGTACAATCTTATCAATTTAGACCAATATGGGAGTTGCTACATAAACCAAGAAAGTTTTTATAAATATTATAAACTATCCATGCAATGTTTTACCTCCAATAGTAAGGTGATAGCTAAACAAACATATATGTTTATTTTGAGAACGATACATTTTCTATATATGTACATACATATGTAGAGAATTTACTGACTTTTTATTTTATCTTGTAGAACACAAAATTAATAAAATAATGCGAAATTTGTAATTATTTAGAAAAATGTCAGTGGCAGTCTATATTAGGTCTGTTCTACGAGCTAATCGTAGTAACTTTGAGTAACACTGTGTATACACAAGTGTGTTCCACCGGCAAATTTTCCAGTAAATGAGAGCATCTAAGACAGCGTAACATCCCTGTCGAAATTTGAAAATGCTATACAGACTACTCGTACATTTTATTTAAAGTAAAATTTATGTTGATGTGTGAGCTGTTTTGGCTTGAATTCAAATTTTAGTATTGTTTATTTGCATGGCACTCGTGTTCTCTCCAGACTTTACACAAAGCTGTTTCATGAAAATCTGTGTAAAGAGCGTAATTTGGCATTTTATTTGTGTTACACGCTCTTAGTTTGTACTTTACTTGTGTTTTACTGGAGTTTTACTATAAGTAGCTGGTGGAACAGACTTATTATGGTGGACGTGGTCAATCACCATTCAAGCACCGTGGTCATATAAAAAATTTTGAACAGATGCGCCAAATAATTAATTGAAGATGTCGGATAAATATTAAAGGAACTATAAACACATATTGAATGGAAACCATCTAGTAAATGTCAAGCAAGTGTTCTCTTCCTTCCTTAACCTCCTTTGACTTTTATAGTAGTTCATGAATGAGACTATTATCTGATCAGAATACCTTTTAAACAGTGTGCAGTTGGTTATCGCAATTAATTGGAGAGACGTGAGCAAGACCAATCAGTTGTTTTGTTCTTATGTAATTATGCACACACTATGTTACTGAGTTACTCATATCTAGTGTAAAAGATATGAGTGAGTAGTGGCGAACTTCCTATCCTCATGACAAGTCAATTAACCCGATTAATTTCTTTATTTGATCAAAAGTGATGAATATTATTGCTAATACAAATATATAGAATATATGAAACTATTTCCCAAAATTAATTAATACCATACATAGGTGGTACTTCATGTTGTCAACATATTAAAAAGATTGCTTTATCGGTAATCATAGTCTAACTATAAAATATACAAACTGCGCAAATGACCACTAATCACACAGTGCGATATTTCTAGTTTAATAAACTTTTGCACAGAAACTCATAATTATTCGGCGTGGCACAATATATTGTGCACTCCCAACTGAAAACTGGCCAACACCAAATGTGAATGACCGCAGTTGAACGTGGATATGAAAAATCAACAACATCAACAACATCAACAACAACCAACGGCAAGAATAAACGTCAAAGTATAAATGCCAGCCAAACAATTTAGAAACTAAAAGCACCACACCAAAGTACCCGAACCTAGGCGTTGGCGTGGGCTTTTCAAAAATATTAGAAAAATACTTTGTAAAAAACTATAACTTAAGAAATTTAGAAAATAAGTAAAAACAAAAAATATTAAAAAAAAAACAAAACATGATATAAACGGAAATAGTTTATTTCAAATTTTCAAAATGAAAACTTCATGGTAAGCAACAAAAGTTTGATCAAATTTGTTTGCATAAATGGATTTTCTGCAATGATTTTTTTTTTTTTGTTTTTGTTGGTTTGTAGGCGCTAACACTTAAAGCACTAAATTAAAAAATTTGCGCATAAATGAAAATGTCGGCTAACAATGCCAGCCAACGACATGCCATGCCAGCAACCGAAAAAAGGATTGGTGATTGCCGTTTGCTGATTGCTGAATGCAGCACAAAATGCAATTTTCCAACAGCGAACAATGATTTTCCTTCGAAAATTTGTTACTGTTTTTGACTTGACATAAAACATTTTTTTTATTTATTTTTGAGTGAAAAAAACGCGAACATTTGCAACATTTAATTTTCATCTTTTTTTTAAAACATTATTTATGTGGGTGTTCATTTATAGCAAGAAAAAAAATAATTTTGTTCGCTGCAATCACTTCCCATAACCAAATCCAGTATTAGTGGATTAACATATAGCATTTGTTATTTGTTATTTGTTATTTGTCCATAAAGAACTGCAGTTTACTTACCTTTAGCATGCTTTTGCCTGAGTTTGTTCAATATATTTGTGGCATCAAAGCCAGCATTATCGCACAATTGACGTGGAATCACTTCGAGCGACTTTGCAATGGCCGCAATAAGCAATTGTTCCTTGCCGGCTATGGTGCGCGAGTAGTCACGCAATATTTTCGATAGTTCCATTTCGATAGCGCCACCACCTAAAAACAATAACAAAACATATATAAGTATTAATAATAACGAAAATAAAAGCTTTCAAAAATGTTGCTGTAGACTTCACAATATACAAATTATAATAGCTAGATTTAGTGTAATACACTAAATATATGTTGGTAAGTGAGGAACTGGAAATCGTTAAAGACTTAAGAATCAAAAAAGTTGAACAGTATATATTGTCTAAAGTTCACAATCTTTTTTCAACCATAGATACTCATTCGAATTCAGCACTGAGTACACTTAAACCAACAGTAACTTTATTGCCTCTGGTAGATATGCTGAACTAATTATACTGTTTAATTATACTGTAAAAATATTCAGATGCAACACCAATTTGTAGTAGAACCTCAAGGACTGAAAGGCATTTAAACAGTATATAAAAATGAATTGCAGTATTCTAAGACGTATTATTATTTCAAAAATACGTCGTATAAAACCATTTCCTAAGGGAAGACTCAACGATATGCTGACATCTGTATGCAATCTGGCCATGTTCCCATAAAGATATCAGCTACCCCGTAAAGATATCAGTCTTTTGGTAGGTTTACTTACAGATCACTGTAAACTAGGAAACCATGCTAGAAGATTAGATCTCCTTTTTAATCAAATCTGTCACAGCTGTGAGAAAGACGATGAGAGTGCCTCTCATCTACTATGTTTTTACTCAGCTCACGTACGGCGGCAACTAAATACTTTACGAGCCCCTTTTCTTGATGATCTTGATCAATTGCAGGACCTGACACTAAATAGCATTTTAGGCTTCGCCAAAGGTTTTAGGTGGTTTTAAACTCAGAGTTTTTCCCACATATACGATAACACAATGGGCCAAAATACATAAGTGGATCCACTAGGAATCGCCGGTATAACCTAACCTAACCTAACTATAATAGTACTATATAATATATATACTATATAATATATAATAACTATATAAAATTATAATCTCCTATAATAGTACACATGAAAACTTAACTTGCAACTAAATTTTAAGATTTGAAGTTCGTATTAGATTGATTTCAGTTCGTATAGGGGATAAAAGGTCAATTACTAATATATACAAACAAGAACTTATAGATTTAAGACTAAAAAATAAACCAAGCAAGTGTTAAAGTTCACAATTTTCCGCAATTTTAGATCTTTTAAGCAATAAGCACAAGCTAATAGTGATAAAGGCACTGTCAAAGTGCTCATATTAAACAAACAAAATTATCGGAAAACTGAAGAATCTAAGTGTATAAGTATAGTTTCAAGCACTTGAACAAATTTACGAATTTATAAAATTGAAATCAATTTAGAATAAATGAAAATAATTGATTGGTCATTTTTTAAAATGAAAATGAGCAAATATTTATTTTTTTCAAGTCAAGTGATAAAAAACAACTTCAGGAATACTTAACTCAACAACGTCAGCAAAAGCAATTACATACTTTAAAAAATTTAATAATAAATAATAATATGTTAATTTTATTTATTAATCAATAGTCAATACGTCAATACGTCAGTCAATAAACAACGAGTTCGTACGATATTCTAATTTTATCTAAATACAATTGTAAGCCAGTTAATATATATGTTGATCAAAATGAATGCTTTGGAAGTAGAAAGTTGAAGAAACCTACAGAGTGTAAACTTTTACATCTCTTTGGTGTACCATGTAAGCATATCGCAGGACTTCAAACAATCTAAGATAAATAGTTTTCAACGGTATCCCAATGAGTCAAGCCAATCCACTTGAGTGGATTCCATTTCTCAATAAAATAATATTTTTACAGATAGTATTTTTTTTTAAATTTTAATAATTAATAAATACCGACGGCTTTAAAGGATTTTTCTTCATCTTTAGTATACATTTATCAAAAAAAAAAAACGCGGTTAAATTAAGATATGATATGAGGTTAGATATACACGTCATTGATAAATCTAGAGTAGTCTTCTATCTTAATTTAACAGAGTTCTAAAAACAATTGACAGGATTGTTTTGTTGGTTGCAAAAGTATATCGTCACGTTTATAACTCTACACATAGACTCTTTACAGTCAGGCAGTTATCAATACACTAAGCCCTGAGTTTTTAAATGCAGTCAATCGTCAATTACTGGTTCAAAGCTATAGTGAATGTCAGTAAAGATATATAATTTGTTGTTGGTTTTTTTTAATGAAATAGACCTTACCACTCGAACTCGAAAAAAGGAAACAAATTAATGCTCCTTCAACGGCCTTTACGTTATACCGCACTTTTTTTTCGAAAATTTCAACAAATGTGATTTTAGATTTCAAATTTTCTTTATTAGATTAAATGGGTTGATAATTAAAACTTTTCAAAATAGTATATAAATAGAAATAACATGAAATACATTTTTGTTATCTGATTAATGACAATTTTAATTATAAAAATAAATTTTTAACTCTACAATTACACGTTTTATTTACAAGTATTTCCATATATTCCTTGATGTATTAAGTAAAAAGTGATTTTTAAATTATCTTAGTAACATAGAAGACTTAGTTTAGATCAAATTGCTTACTTTTTAAATCCAAAATAAACTTAAACAGAATTGAAATTTTGTGAATGTATTTTAAATGTTGCTTAAATTTACATTTAAATCTGAACATGTCATCGTAGACCTTTTGTTGGATTCCCTATTAAAAGTACGCTTTTTACTTTTATTTAGAAAATCGTTGACCCAAATTTATTGAAGCAAATCGTTCGCATTATGCAGTCCGCAGTTCTACTTAAAACTCACTTATATAAATTCAACATTTGCTTTGGGGAAGATTTGAAAAACTAAAAACAAAACAAAAACTCGAACAAAAATATCAGATTTTGTAAATCTGATATGAATCTGCTTTTTACACATATTTTTCATAAACTATATATACTAAATACAAATTATGTAACAGCAAAACAAAAGCATTATGAAAACAAATTGTAAAGTAAATGAAATCAAAAGTATTTATTTATATGCTGTAGATGATTATATCAGAAATATATAAAATATATAAGACAATTATTAGGGATATTCACTCTGTCCTGCAAAGTCATTGCAAGGTGCACAAAATGCAAGAATGCTATACTAAAATTGCAATAGTACAAAACACCTCTGTTACAGAATTGCAACATCAAAACGAAACAGCTGTTTTAGCAGTATGCCACACACTTCTACATGAGAAGCAATAGATATTGAAACAGCTGTTGTTTTTTCTTTTTTGTTTCATTGTAAGATTATATAAATGGGTTTAGGTGTAGCAAGATTGCAAACAATTGCAAGAAATTTTGTGTGTGCAATTTGTAATGTTCATTGCAATCTCGCGCAATCTGTGCATTTTTTGCACCTTGCAATGGATTT
>NC_051847.1:115511049-115524862 GCF_002237135.1 Teleopsis dalmanni
AAATTAGTTTTTGTTTTTGTTTTGTGTTTTTAATATTGTATTTAAAAAATATTTAGGTTGCCCGCAGGCACAAACATGTACCATGATATTGCGTGGTGGTGCTGAGCAGTTCTTGGAGGAAACTGAGCGTTCTTTGCACGACGCTATTATGATTGTAAGGCGTACAATTAAGCATGATTCCGTTGTTGCTGGTAAGTAGCTATATTGTAAATTCATGTAGTATATTGTAAATTTAATAGTATTCATTACAAATTATTTTATGAAATAATCAAAACTTAAGAGAATAATATAAAAATTTCTATTAATAACTATTTTAATACTCTTTCCATTAGATCTTAAATATAAGATTTACTATTTTGTATAATTTCATTAGTATGTTTATAGAAATTAAATTTTAAATGAGTTAAAAATACTTTAAAGATTTCTCAACCTTTATCTTTTTCTATATGTCAACTCCTAATGCAAAACAGAACTTAAATGATTTAATTTAGTAGACTAACACTAATCTATTTATTTGTTTTATCAAGAATAAAATAAGATGCTTTAATTAAAAAAAAAAAACTGCTGTCGCTATGTTAAAAGTAATAGTTTTGTAGTTTTATTACAGAAACTATTAAAATATTCAAAAATTACATATGCTTACCTATATACATAGTATATAGGTTTTTTTGTTATCTGATTTATATGTAAATCATTGTATATGACTTTTTTAAATGATAAACTAGATGAGTAAAGTATAAATATGAGTATATATATAAAATAAGTGATAGATAAGTACAATTAATATAGTTGTTCGCAAAAATACGAATTAATAGAAAGTATATAGAAGTTTGATTAGACATTAAACAATGTGGAGGAATAAGAAGAGTTATACGGTTTAAAATAAAAATAAGGATGAAATAGGCAGGAAAATTAAATACAATCTGGCTCCAGATGAAGGGAATTTGTCACTTCATCGGAACGGGGCTCAATTTGTGAGCGCATTAATGCATGAAAGAACTTTTAATTTCTAAGTTTAATTGTATGTTTCTCCTAAATAATTAATGTAAATAAATAAAAAGGGTTGTTTTGGAATATCAATTAATAAATAACACAAATTAAAGACGTATTTGGTTACGTCACTAATATCAGAAAACAGTTAAATTTTTATTGTTTTTGAAGTTGTCAAAGTTTCCTCTAAGCTTTACAGATCAAATACTTGTTACCGGTTGCAGATCAAAATAATTAAAATTGTTTAAAATTGCTTCAAGTAGTTTGCAACTCATTGTTGGTTCCTCCGAGATCTGCTGATTTTCGTTGCCATTTGTGCAAAATCCACTATTATATCTAATTCCTTTAAGACTTGCCCGAATTGAATATGGTTGCGACTTTAAATATTTACATTTAATAAATTCATTTCGTGAAAAAAAATTTTTAAAATGGGTGTAAATAATAGGTTTTCTCTAAAACTATAAATTTCTGTTTTTATTTGATATAAAAACTTTATTAATATATTTACCCATGTCTCGATGGGATTGTATTTATCCATTACATAGACGGCACTTTAAATTAATAAAGTGTAAAAGAATGAATCTGTCAAAATGATCAATTTTAGAGAAGGAATAGGACTCCTTTCATTCAATTTTTTATATAAATATGAAATTTCTTTCCTAATCCTTCATGATAACCATGCGTTCATGCGTTTTTCTCTGTCATTTTATGAACTATGAAATTTATGTCCCCGGAAATCAAATGTCTTAACTTTTAAACTTTAAGCTTAATTCTAATAATTGTATAAAAACAACAGAATCCAATAAAATAAGCATTGGCTTATTTTAGTAGCCACAGTAATGCTTATGGAGCCATGATGGTGACGGAGCTCCGGTCTAGTGATTGAAGGTCTGCATACCAAATTTAGATTTAATGGCTTTTGATATGACAAGCCAGATAATCTCTAATAATAGAAGACAAGAAATTTTAACTTTTGTTAATAGGGTTTGAAAGTGCTTAAGTGTTGGTAACATATTATTACATGACAAGTTATTATGACAGTGCATCTTCTCAAAAAGTAAATATAATGCAGGCGGGGGGATTAAATGAAGGGTCATTGTTCTAATTATTGATATTATACTTTATAGTTGCAGAGCTCATTAGCCGCTAATAAAGTCAACTTTTATTTTGAATTTATATATAGTGTTCTCCTCTTGCGCAAATTAAAAAGATTAGTTTTTTGCTTCATACATTTTTTTAATTATGTTATGTGTAGATAATTAAATTTATATAGCAGAAAAATTTATATGATTTATATGTAATATATACATTTCAAATAGAAATATAGATATAAACAAATAAGTTGTGTTTATAATAGAAACTATTGAAATATTTACAACCTTTGTCAATAAAAAATCTGAATAGTGCATTTTTGTCACTATTAAAATGAAACTTTAACTTTAGTAGTTATTGTTTATGTCATTTCATTTTCATTATTAAAACTGCAATATACGAAACGTTCATTTTTATAAATGCATTTGCAGTTTAACATGATTATGTGATGTAGACACAAGATTATATCTTGTCTTACATCAGATGTGATGGCATTTTATAACTTTTTAGTTAACAGTTTTAAATAAATGCTATAAGTACTTCGCTCTAAACTAGAAATATATATAGAATATTATGCTACATATTAATTTGCTGCTTAGATTATACTCTCTGATGAACCATTGCTTTTGCAACAATATGTCTTTAAAGTGTTTATTGAAAGACTTGACGGTGGATACTCATTTCTGGTTTTTTTTTCCTATATTCCTATACTTTTAGCTATGCTTTTTTCCTATATTTAACGACATTGCTACTATAGCAATATAACCCCATCATTGTAAAGTAAATTTTGCACTTGTGCGGAGTTATTTATCTTCTGTACTGTCAGTCTTTCCTAATTATATCTTCATTATTAAGGACCCACGTTTTTACAATTGTTTATAAAATGGATCTTATGCTTGATAAAGTTTCTTGGACAGTAGTCGTATTAAAAAAAGTGAATATTGTGATAATAATCTTTTTAGCAATTTGTAATGTATCAAATATAGCTGTGTGTCTTTATAAGAAATTAATATCACGCTGATATTTTTAACTGGATACTTGATATTGGATACAGTATTATTTACATAGTCAGCACAAGTTGTTTTTATAGGTTTTATTTTAAGTATTAGGTCTTAATTGTACTGTATGGTCTAATGGTTACCCTGAGTAAAGAATTCTTACGTTTCGTTATCATCAAAGTATTGTCAGCATTTAGACAAATTGGTATTATTTTATTAATTATAGTTTTACCTTTATTTATATTATTTAGTGTGCTTTATTGTATATGGCTCGTGCTTTTACAAACCGCACGGATTTTGGCATGAAATGACCTCATCTTATCTGATTTTGCTGAAATTTTTTTAGGATTTTATTTTTTTTCATATAATAAAAAGACCCGTATCTTGGGAAAAAATTTTATAGTTTTTTTCCTAGGAGATATGGACTCATGGGGTTTTGAGAATTGGCATTGTAGACATATTTTCAAATGGTCATATCTCAGACTTTATAAATGTTAGAAATTTGTTGCGTTTTAAAGGTAATTAAATTGAGCTTTTAATAAATTGTTTAAACAATTAAATTGTTTATATATAAGTACTAATATTAACCGGTATATTTAAAAAAAAAATATTTTACCAAATGTATTCCCAGAATTTTCATTTTTTATATTTTATTTAGATTTAGTTTTAAATTTTACTGAGAAATAAAAATTTTTAGGATGGCATATTATTTATTAAATTTTATCATTTTTTACTCCCGCAAAACATATCAAGCACAGATGTACTATGTGTTCATTGTAGAAATTTTCAAAGAAATTACTACAAATATTCTTATATGTTATAATATTTTTGATTTCGATAAGTAATAAAAATTCTACATAAGAATCAAAAATTTTAAAAAATTGATTTATCCTTAACATCACCACCAAACACATAAGATATTTCAGTAAAAAAAGAGGAATATGTCACATGAATTGTTCGTTTTTGGATTTAGATTATCAAATAAATTTTACTTAAAAAATAAATATTTCCAATGAGGCATTGCCTTTAGGAGTAATTAAAAAAAATTAATTTATTAGGTGTCCTACACGTCACTCATACGAACCATAATACCATTAAATCAATTTTCCAAGAAAAGCGATGGAAAAATTTTTACTTTCTATTTCTGAATTGAATTTAGTATTAAATTTTACATAAAAATGCAAATTTTTAGGACGTTATTATTCTCAGAAGCATTTTTATTAAACAAATTAGTTTCATCTTTATTTTTAAATTACGAATATGAAATTATTAATATTCCTTCCGATGACTCTAACAATAGCGATAAAGAAGGTGACTCGAATCAATTTTAAAGAATCTACAGGAAAAATTTAATAGTATAGTAGATAGAACTATGAAAATAAAAATATTGAGTGTAATGATTAATTGATCTTTCCGAAGAGTCACGAAGAATCACGACTTACTTTCCAAACGCTATAAAGCATATGATCACTATAGCTAAAAAGTTGCTTCAAAAAAAGGTATATTAGAAGATTCAAATTTAAAAAGTCAATGATTGCTAGAAAAACATGTAACTGAAACAGTTTTCAACCTTTACAAATGTGATGAAAATAGTCAAATAGTGCTTGGGAATAAATACTGCTTATTTGTAAAAATTGATGAAAGGGGGACCCAATTGCAAAACCGATTAACTTAAGAGCCGCATATTTTTTTCTAAATTTGTATCTTTACGACCACAGTATTCAACTAACGAACGTTTTTGTTTAAAGTTTTAACTCGGGGAGATAGTGTCCTGTATTTACTCGTTTTCAGAGTGTTTATTTAGCAATCTTATAGAGTTCTATCTCTCGGTTTGTTGCGACATAATAATTAGTTATTAAGTACACTTTGCTACTTTTATACATGGTTTGAAACAGATGCATTCTATTATATTTCGTTAGGTTTTTTTAAGATCCACCTTGTTTGTCATTTAGCTAATTTTTTTGATATCTACCGCCTAGGTTTTGATAACCGAGCTCAAAAGTATATATTTTTATTAGCCAAAATTAGTTATAAAAATATATCATTTATATTATACACAAAAATATCATTTATTTCCATTTAACATTGTAATTCTAATGACCATAAGTAATTAAGATAGTTCGGATACAATAAAGTACGATGACGTGTGGAAAAAGTATTTGTATGGTAAAATTTTTGTTATCAGTGCTGGTAGTATATATTGTTTAACTTTTTGTGCTATTCAGGCCGTGTGCGAGTTCGTGTAAATTGAGATAAAGTAAATTCAAATTTTATAGGGATTTTTTGCACTGCACTTATGTAAATATTTATTTATTTATTTATTGCACTTATTTATGATTTTTGGTCAAAAGTTTTCAAATTTATTTATTTATTTGTTAAACATCTTATACAATTTTCACAATGGTAACACCTAATTTACCTAATTCTTATCTTATTTAATTCAGGTAAGTATCAACATTCACTGCCATAGCGACATAATTTACTATTTCCTCCAATTTACCATCAATTTACTCGAACTCGCACACGACCTCAATCACTTTTTGTTGAATATTACGTTACTGTTTAAATATGTTGACTATTTAGTATTACAATATATAATAATGTAATAACATATTATAGTTAATCTATTTGAATTAGTCGTTATTGAGATTTTTTTGGGTAGACTTTACTTTGATACCATGTATTTTGGTAATTTTTGAAAATGGAGCATTCACTTGAATCTACATTTATGTAATTTTGTTATTTTCTTAGGAAACATGCTGTGTATATAAGTATTTCTAATTATAAATATATTCAAATTTTAGCAGAGCTACTTTAATAGAAACATATTTTTAAACATTGAACATTTTCATACAGACTTTTTTTATAGAAATTGTTTGTTAAATTATTGACTGGCGTTTTTATATTTGATTATTTTAATCACTTTTTTTAGTTTTTTAGTGAAGTTAAGGGGCTTAGTTCGTAACTGATATGAATGCAATTTATTAAGATACTTCATATGTCTTATAACAAATTTTATTTTTAGCATATGTCTTTGATTTTATTTTTTAAAATATATTTAAGTAATTTAAATTCATCGTTTAGCATATATTTCGTAATTTATATGATTTTGTTTAAATACGTGACTTGCTAATAAAGTATGAACTGAACGTTGTTTACAATTCTCTTATTTATTAAAAATTTTTTGTTAAAAGTAAATAATTATGGGAATGCAGCTGTGAAAATTATAGCCTTTACGTTCAAATTCTATTCGCAAACATTATTTAGTATAAACTAATTAAAAATCAACGCACTGCTACTGACACAAAAAATTACAAAATATGTATGTATGTATGTGGTTTATCTAATAAACTCCAATACAATATATGAGATAGTTTTTTATGGAAGTTATATGTGCTTATATCGCATAAACGAAAAATTGTCCAGTTTCCAATTACGTAAAAATTTTGCTATCGTCGTATCGGCTAAACTGAACTAATTTAATTTACTTTTTTACCCCCTCTTTGTTTTGAAAAATGTATGTGAGCGCTAATTTAGATGCATTGTCGAAAAGAAAAATTAAGAACAAAAGAATTAATGTATAAAAAAATCAAAAAGTAATTGAATTCATTTGAAGTCACGTTGAATGCGAATTAATTTGCAATTTAATCTATTTGTAGAACAAATATGGTATCTTGCACACTAGCAACTTGAATTACTAGTTTTACTTTGAATTTTATTTATTTTTGCGCCCCCTATAAAGTAAGAGGGCTTTCCAAAAATTCCGAACAGATGCAAACTTACAAAGAAGGATTGCATTGCACGGGGTAGTTATTCAATGGTGCCAGCATAAATACTCTCACTAAACGTTCATTGAGTATTACGCTCCCCATGACAAGGAAGACCAAATATAGCCAAAGCTAGTATTATAAATCAGCACAACGCTAAAGCGAATGAGAATTATATTCTTTATATGTGCATTATATTACATGTACATACATTAATATGATAAAATGGTTTTGTATGCATAATTAACGGTGCAATTCTGATATAAGTATTTAAATTTTTGTTGACAAATGCTTGAAAAATATAACGAAAGACAGTTTGGAAGATTTTTGGTATTCCGGTTCAAAAGTCTTTTAGAAAAAATGTTATAATTTGTAATTCACTTTCATAGGGAAATCAAGATAAAGTAACAGCTGTTAATCACTTCTTTATCTAATTAAGAATTTTATGTGAATACGAATGTGATGAAAAGCTGCAAATTATATGCATAATTATTAATATTTATAAATAAATAATTATTTAATGCATTTAATTCCTGCATTAAGTACAGCAGTGGCAAAAAAAAAATTAATTAGTTCTAAAATCATAGCTTAAATATATATAAATAAATAGAAATTAAATAAATATTAATATTTAAATATATATAAAAACATATACATATATTAAACATAAATACATAAAATATATTTTTTTAAATTTGCGCTGTATTAAAAACGAAGTTAAATATATTTGTTCCATTTCCACAAATTTTAATTAATTAATAACTTTTATTTTAATTATTAGTTTATTTTGTATACTGAAAATTTGTTTTGTTTTAAAATTTATTTATAGAAAACTTTAGTCGGAAAACACAAACAAAATATTAACTGACAATCATAAGATGTGTTCAATAGCACATCTTTTATTTCGTCTTTTAAAAGACAAAATAGAGTTTTTAAGACAGCTGCCAGAATACAAAACAACTTCCCAAAGATTTTTGACTGTGATGCGCAGAAAGATAGTCGTCAGAACAGACATGTAAATTTAAATTATAAATAATAATTTAAATTAATTTAAATATGATAACTTTTATTTAGAATTAGGAATATATTTTTTATTAAAGTTGTAGAAATTTGTTGCCAGAATTAAATTAATCTTAATATGAAATATACTTTAATATCCAGCACTTTATTAAGGATAAGGCGTATATTATTTATTAAAGTTGTAGTAGTTTGTAAGTATTGGAAGTAAAATCGGAGATCCAAAAGTTTGTTTAAAAATATTTTTTTTTTTGTTCATTCCTGCGAGACTAATTAGATCAGTTATGTTTGTATGTTCGTTAAACCGCATTTAACTTGATAAATAGAGGAGCCATTAGAATTAAACTGTAGACAGAAAGACTAAATCAAGTTTACGAATGGAAAAATTAGTTTCCCATGCTTGTAATTTGCGATATATAAAATTTTACGTTGAAATGGAAAAAATTTATTTAAAATAGTATAGAATACAAGTATCTGATTATTGAAGTTTCAGTAAAGTAAAAGAATTTTTTTTTTCAATTGACCACAATAGTTGGTCAGTAATATTCTTTTCCGTTCTTATTCTTTGTTATCAAACTACTCATATTAGTTAAATACGGTTGCGGTGATCTGATAAAGTAGCGGCGATATTTTGCAATTTTGAGACTAGTTATATAGAGAATAGTTTTGATAAGTGGTTCCATCTCTTTTGTTAATAAAGGATTTTGTTGTTGCTGTAAAGAACCAGTTCCAAAAAAAATAGCCGAAACCGGTTTAACAATGTACTTTGTTGTTACGTTACTATTTTTTTTTTTTTACTAAAATTAATTAACAAATTCTTTGAGAAAAGCCTCTCCGTTCTCTCTATCACTGTATACTTCTCTCTCTCACTGCCACTCTATCTTTATCTCTCTCTATCTATCTTTATCTCTCTCTATCTATCTTTATCTCTCTCTATCTATCTTTATCTCTCTCTATCTATCTTTATCTCTCTCTATCTATCTTTATCTCTTTCTATCTGCTTCTATCTTATTCTCTCTCTCTTTCTTTCTGTTTCTGTCTGTTGTTTTTACTTTTTATCTTACATTCTATTTTTCAATCTCTTTCTATTTTCCATCCTCCTTATATCTTTCTCTCTTTTCTCTCCATCTATCTCTATTTATCTCTATGTTTCTATCTGTCATCTATTCATCTTTCTATTCGCCCATTACACTTTTGGTGACACTCATGTTACTTTACTGCATTTTACATAAGTTGCTAACCATTTATTTGGTATTTTAAGGTTATGTTTAGAATATCCTAAAATAGAATTGTGTGTTCGATTATATTGAAACCGATTATAGCTGTGTGTAGGAATACTTCAATGATCGGGTGGATCTTCGGGAAGATGTTTGTGAAACTTTTATTTAGTATTTAGTACAATAGTTTGATTGATTATTCAGACTATTTAGTATATATTATGCTATTGTATTTTTGTTGCTAATGCTGTATGAGCGAATCCATTATATGTATTGCTTCATATAGGACTACTCCATATTATGAATGTAATTATAATATATAATAATTTATAAATAGCAAAAGATTAAAATAGTAATTAAAAAAGTCGTTTAATGTTTACTCAATTTATATTTAGATTTTTTTCCTATTACGATTTACTACTCCTACTTTTTTGTTTGTTTGTTTGTTCTCTTCTACCTAAATAATATAAAATGTTATGATTTTGCAACGTGACTGCCACTATAGTTTTATTTTGTTTATGTAAACGCAAAAGTGATACATCCAGACGTAGACGTAATACCTATAAACTCTTATGCCATTATGTGTTTTTCTAGACAAGAGTAAATGAAATTCAATCCTTTTGCGAATTTTGCACCAACGTGACAAAACTTTTGGTCTGCTTTGCCAAGTTAAGGTTTGCCTTTTTCTGCGATTATACGAGTATAGTCAGTGCTGGCGAACAGGCTTTGAAAATTAAGTTTTATGAATTTGTATGTCGCAATGTAAAGTTTCCATGAAGTTTATTCATTTTATGCAATACTTAAAGAATGCTATGACTATGCTAAATAAGAAAAAAAGCAATGAAAATTATAATATATGAAAACAGTTTTCAAAAAAATATATAAAATTGAAAAGTCTGATAAAAAAGCCAAAATCATATGAAAATTTACATTTACTTTTAGTTGCTTTCTTCACTCTTTACTTTGCTCTAAGACGTAATATCTCCCATGTGCATTATTAGGTCCACAAGTGGCAGGGCCTACGTGACATTTTATTTTTCATTAGTTTTTCTTACATTTTTTCATAAATCGGTTTAGTACTTTCATTTTATATTCATATAAAATTAGCATGAATATTTATGTATTACTTGATAACTTAAAGGGATGATTGAATGTTTCTGAATCGGGACAATTTGGACACAGCACATATTTTAAAAAAGGTAGTAAATTATATTACACCTTCTATAAAATTTTCTCAAGTTTTCTAGCAGGACCTTTACTTAACACGTTCAAGACCGCATTGAAAAATCTTATTTCACACATAGGGAGCGGCATTTTTTTTATTGTTAATTACGAATATTGATTTGATTAAATAAAATCGTTTTAAAATGAGGTTATGGCAAATTAACTAATTCCGCTATATGCAGTATCTCTCCGAGGAACCGGCGAATGGAGTACTATACATAAATTGAATATTAATCACGCAAACAGTTGTACAAGCGGTCCCCAGGTAAAATATGTCGTGTACCCACCCGTGAGTACGCGGGCCGGTAATGTTATTACGGAGTAACCCACTGATGGAGCATGCGGTCTTTAACGTGTTAAAGTAAAATGATTTTTACTATTTGCTAGTAAATATAGATAACTCAAATTTGTCAACCTTTAGTTTGTACCTTAATATGACTTAATAAATTTAGTCGTTATTGTAGATAGTAAATAAAACCGATACTGAAACAATGATACGATTAATCCACTTAAAAACGCACACACAACCGTTTTTAATTGCAACCAATATTGAATTGAATATCACTTGAGCTATGATACTTCTCATTAACACATTCAAGTATGGCTGTGTAGAAAAAGTGAACGCTAACTTATTATAATAATCTTTATAATAATCAGATTAAATTAAGACGCTTCCAACTATACGAAGAAAACCACACTTACCTTATCGAGGACTTTGGTATTATGGATATTACAGGAAACTGCTGTATAGACGACCCTGTATGAACTTAAAAAGTTCCCATTTCTTTCAAATTGTGAACTTCTCATTTATAGAAATACCATGCACAAGGTTATTCTGAACGAATAATATACTACTAAAAAATTGTGTCTTAGATTCCCAAAAAATTTATTAAATCACCTTAGTAATAATAGATTTATATGGTAGATATGCCGGCAACTGATGCAAGATGCATTTTAATTAGAAGTTCCGTGAAATCACAAACGATATCACTTTGGTCTAAGTATGAGCGGATATACTTTAATCTAATCTCGTCTTCCAGCAATTACGGTTTAAGACAGAACCTAAACAATTGCACAAAAAGTATATGAGAATTTATATAAAAACTGTATTATGGATTAAACATTATTTTTATGTACTTTACAAAAATATGCAATTGCTGTTGTAGATCCAGATATAACTGAAGAAAACACTATCGAACTGGTAATGTTAACTTTGCTTCAAGCCATAGGGAAGCGTTTATTGAAAACTACACCTAAATACTTTATACATTATTATAGTCCTTGGCACTTATGTGGGTTTTCAAAAATAAGTCAAAATATATGTGACAGTTCATAAACCCCCACATAATCTATAAAGTCGTATTTTTTAATTACAGTTTTGATAAAATGGAGTTGTTGACAGTAATTCTCCGATTGAACATAGTTTGTTTGGAAGTATGGTTCTGTTGATCATGTTGTTTTACTCTTGTTATCTGTATATATTGTATAAAGCTGAAATATAAGTATTGTGTAGAGCACCGGATCTAAAAGTGTCTTTATGGAAAGACAGCATGGATAGAACGCAATACTTCGTTTTCATGACAACTAATTTCAGTACTACTCGTATAACTAAGGTAGTGCCAAGGAAGGTAGTGGTAGTACGCGTAATAAACTAACGCAATTTATTAATATACTATTGTAGTAATATTATTAGTAGATATAATAATAACTACTATCTAAAGTGTAACTTGCTTAAGTGCCGAATTGTTTTCAAAATGCACTTATCGTCTACCTATTCACCTATCCATGACAAGTTTATTGAACTCGTAAAGTACGGGTAGGTAGGTACGGGTTGCCCCAAGCAGTTACGAGTGCATGCACGGTATTGCACTTTTAGTTTTTTTAGTTTTATTTTGATTTGGCTTGAATTGCTTTAGCTCGCCTTGAATGTTAGTATGCAGTTGCGATTGCAAAAACATAATTTACTTGTCAGCGTACGATTACATGTTACATACATACATTTATATACATATACAATTCCCATACTTGCGTTCAGTTTTGGTTGCTTGGTTGTGTTTACAAAAAACTGAAAGATATAAACTTATAAGTAAACTTAAGTGGCAAGCAAAATTATTCGCAATTGTTTTTGTAACTTAAGTTGTGGGGTATCCATAACTAAATTTATAGCATTTTATTCGCAGTTTTTATTATTATTATTTTTCTAGCTATCTTTGATAAGTATTATAAACAATATTTAACGACTTAGCAGTTGCAATGAAAAATAATTTATAAAAAACTTTAGGGTCCCGGTCTAGAACATACTTATTATATGCCATACTTAAGCATATTGTGAATAATATTTACCTTCATTTCTTTATAGTTTTTCAAAGATAATTTTTTTTTTTTGTTTGAGAGTATGAGGTGAAATAGCTACTTTTTTTTTGGTTCTTCGTTAGCCTGTACCTTCCCTCCTCTCGAATTCCAGTATGCATGAGAAAATACATTAATAATTATATACTTGATTGTCTAAAGCTAAATTATTTAAGGCTAAACTTAGTGCCTATTGCAACTTTATATCTGATTTCTAAATCGTAGCGTGTCTTTCAGACGCAGGTTGCTTAAATTAAAATGAGTATTGTTAATTAAGGACAGCTAATGATATTTAAACTGAAGTGATTGATTTATATTATATAGATTATGTGTGGACTATGTATATTTTTTCCATATTTGACTCTGCTAGTATGTAGTTTGGTAAAGCAATTTATTTGTAATACTTTTCGGTTTCTGGATATAGATTTAGAAACTAGGTGCATTAAATGGATTTAAATAAACTAAAAAAAAATATTAGACTTATTTACTGTTTGCAATTTATGGCAATCCAATCGATTTTATTTTTTATCCGAAATAGTTAGTATCACAATATTTGAACCCTGAAGGAATGGAAATAAAATCGAACCTAGACGTATATAGAATAATTATTAATATAAGAAAGGAGAGCGATACCTTGTGGCAAATGAAATCAATTGTTTCATCCTTGAAGTGACTTAAACTTAACTTAAACTTAATTAAACTTAACAATATAAATTCGGTTCAATGAAAGCGTAATAAAGGTAGAGTATGTGCTCATGAGAGTTACATCTCATCTTTATAAAGTTGTGTGAATATTTTTAACAGGATCATGCCTTGTTAAGAAATTAGTAAACAAAACGAATACTGATTTATTTAGACTCAGTTATCAGATTTTTTGTTTGTAGACCTGAAGAAATAGTAAATTGTTACTTTTTTCGTTTGCATCAAATCTATCGCACTCAGAGCCACAAAAGAGTGTTATATTATTCGAAAAAAAGGGAAAATTCTATGAAATGTGCATTTGTGACACTTAAATTTGTAACAAAATGGTATAGGTAGACTGCGATATGTCTTAATAGTTTCTAATAGATTGTCTTCCTATCGAGATATTCTACGTACATTTTTTTATCTATCTCTGTATTTTTCTATATTTTTAAGTGTTGTTAGCTGGCACTTTTGT
>NC_051847.1:115524962-115622771 GCF_002237135.1 Teleopsis dalmanni
CAATCGCTGATTTAAAAATTCCAAAGACAGAATTACCGAAGGAATAAGCACTCTCTCCTCCGAAGATGGAGACAGAAGTATATCATCTTTTGAACTAGTAGACGAACTTTTCAATAGAATGGCGCTGTTTTCAGAACTCTCACCGATATCGGATGAGGACAATGCGAACAGTAACGTCATCGAAAATATTTAATATGTTGAGGGTTGAGCAAATAAATCTGCAATATTCTTGAGGAGGCCTTAGCAGTCCTCATTCTCCGACTGACTGCCAAAGAGCGGATATTCTGTTGATCAAAGAACCTTGACTTCTTAACAACTGGGATGGTGGATTGAATATTAACAGATGAAAATCAACAAACACAGATCCTGATATTCTAGTAAATATGGGTACCTGATATTCCTCATTCGTGATCTTCATTAGTACCTTGACACAGAGACATCTCGGGCAACGCCTGGGCAGATGAATTGTCAAGGTAGGCAGATATGCTCTCTGACATTATTACTTACTTACTTATTTGGCCATAACAACCCGTTACAGAGTTTCGCCCTGACGCATCATGTCTCCCCAGGCGCCTCTGCTGCGTGGGCGCATTCTCCAGTCTCGTACATCAAGTCCAGTTAGTGCTCCTTCAACTTGACTTGATTTTTCGTCGGAGCATCTTCACCCATTTCACGGCATGACTAAGTCAGCGAAGCTGCTGGATGTTAATTCGATGAATTATATTAATGCCGTAATGCTGTGAGTAGGAATGTGGCTTTAATCTTTCACAGAGTGCAGTTGAAAGAACCTTGTACGCGACAGGTATTAGGCTCATCCCGAAATAGTTGGCGCAAATCGCCGGATCATCTTTTTTCAAAACAGGACAAAGAGTACTAAGATTTCAATCACTGGACAAAATTTCATATAACCATATTCTGCAGATAAGCTGATGCATGCACCCTATCAGCATATTGTCGTCGGTCTTAAACAATTCTGCAGGTAGTCCGTTTGCGCCTGCCGCTTTGTTGTTTTTTAGTTGTTGTTGTTGTAAAGCAACACTCATTTCGTTATGGCTAGGTGGTGGAATTTAAACACCATCTTTTTCTGTTGGGGGCTCCAGTTTAGAGCAATGTTCTTTCCATATTTTCAGTACATTCTGCGTATCTGTAACCAGATTACCATTTTCGTCCTTACACGTTGACGCACCAGGCTTAAAACTTTCATTCAGAAGGTTGAGTTTTTGATAAAATTTACGGTCATTATTCCTGTTTCTACACACCTCGATTTCCTCTCGCTCACGCCTTTCTTGATCTTGTTTCTTCCGTCTGTAAAGACGCTCTCTATCTTCCTCATCTTCCGATATTGTTCACGCACGGCTCGCGAAGCTGGTGACTGCAGTTTCTTTTTACAGGCCGCGTTTTTCGCAGGAGTAGTGTGACGATACTCCTCGTCATACCATTAGTTGCGTCAAAGGGGACGTTGGAAACCAAGAACATCTTCTGCAGTTGTGCGTAGAGAGTGAGAGATATGTCTCCATTGTCTAACGGTATTATCGGGACGAGAAGGTTGGTTGTTTAATCGACTAGAGAGTTAAGCGGTGAAGACTTCAGCTGTCTCTTGTACACGAGAGCGTATGTTGTTAGCGGTACTAAGGTAGTGGTCTGAGTCGATATTTGGACTACAGAATAAACGTACGTTCAGCAGACTTGAATCATGTCTTGCGTCAATCAATCTGGTTTCGAGTTGATTGATTTGCAGATATCCACGATGCCTAAGGAATACCACGGTGTGGGAATTTGGTGCTACATACTACCATTTTTCGTAGCACAGGAAAATCAAGTAGCATCAGACCGTTGTTGGAGGTTGATTCATGGAGGCTAAATATTTCGGCAGTTTGACCAAAATCGCATCCAAATTCACGCCTATTTACATGGCAGCTGTAGTATACATCACAGTTTGCTCTTTTAGAGCAGTCTTGTCCTTTTCATCGCATTTCCTGGGTGATGGTGACGCCTTACTGTAATCGTTACAAGTAATAGTTATTAAATCGCCACTATTTATTGGCGTTCCTTATTATAAAATAGATTACTATTTTAAAAATAAAAGAATGGTTGTATGGTTGGAGAACTTGGTGCGCTTCTTATGAGTGCATTTCTTGTTCTTATTTTTATTTAGGTTTTTACTTTCAACTTAACCTAGGTACATTACGACGCAGCATATGCACTTTCTATTTACTAAATGTTTTATAATTATTATATATATTTGTGTTATTTATTTTAATATTTTAAATGTAGTTTTATTTATGTACCAAACGGCACAGCGTAAGTACTTTTCTATTTAATAATTTTTTGCTAAGTAAGCGTCTTCGATTCCACTTTTTTTGAGTACGCTTACTGTTGATGTTATTGTATATGCAGTAATGCCTGGCAAGCATACGGTTAAATCGAAGGCAAAGTGCCGACGATATGTGTGGTGTAAAATTCCTTGTGTGTGGAATTATGAATTTGTTTGTAAACAATGCAATGCGCTTGGAAACAATTAGTGTATTTGTATATACACAGCGCATTCAAATATATAACCACTTATTATTATATTAATAATATGCATTGCCAATATAATTATCGCATATACATTACATTACATTTATTGAGGGCTTTCGCCAGTTGCATATCTCTATACCACCTCTATAGAGAGTCCGGACATTCCAGGTGCATATCTGTAAATCATAGTCCTTTAAGCGTTTGCATGGGTCGTCAATATTCCAGTTCCAGTTCCAAAGCAGCCTTACGCCATTCACTGGCAAATGATTTTACGTGACAGGTGTCAAACTCTGTGGACAACCCAAATTTTAAGTCGTGAGCATTGGACTAGCTATACGTATTATTAGTTCATCATCCAACGGGTTTGAGGTAACTATCCAGGGGTGCCACGTGGAGGCTTTGCGACAACTTGGATTGAGTTCGACAAGGGCTCAATCTAGCATTTTCCATATTTTCCATATTAAATGCAATCAGGCACGTTGCTTTGTGTACTCGCTCCCAGAGGCACGCAGTCCCGCCCGCCGCTCTATGATATTCAAGTTTCAGATATTGGTCTCCAGGCAAGAGATGTACCAGTCCGCTGCTTCAACTAATGCGTAACCTGCTCAGCAATGTGGTGTCAGTGTCGACGGGGCATTGCATTTTATGAGACTGGGTCCATTCTATAATGACTTTCATCATGGTTGTGGCTTTGCGAATAAGAAGGAAGGAAACCATCATTGGCAAGATTATTTAAAGTCTTCAGGGCTCCTTTTCATACTGAACTGCCAGATCTGTCATTTTACATAATTATGGACTTGGCCAAGTTTAAAAACTTAGGATGGTTCACTTTCACTTCAAAGGTAAAATCTCCTATTAAAGCTGATAAAAGTTAAACCTATTAAGTTAATGTGCTACCGTATGAAAAGTTAAAAGGCTTAAAGGTCACTGAAGAACTCTATTGAGAATTTTAACCAGTTCAAGGTACTTTTTAAATCTTCGAGTTATAACCAGTGAATATAAATAGATTATTATTAAAAACGAAATAAAAAATAAATTCACGTGTTAGTTTATAATGAAACGCTCATACCCTATGATGAACTTTTGCATAATTTTCTTCAATGTTATATTAAACAATTGTTCTTGCATCAGGGAGGTCATGTGGATACAATCTTGAAGTGGTGCAGATTAGTCTCATGAGATTAATCTCATGTATGATGATGCAGATTTGTGTTCGTACTTATTATTCTCATAACAAATGAAAACTTCTTCTAATGAACATATTAAATGGCATCAATTTTGAACGGTAATAGGCTTTTTCTTTCGTAAGCATATCACAAAAGAACAACCGCCTATTTTAAAAATAATATATGAAACAATAACACTGCTGGCTAATTTAGTCCAACATTTTAAAAATCGCTTAACTCATGAGCAACTCAAGATAGTTGCTAAGACTTAAAATTCGTCTATTGTGAACGACTTTTGGTAGGACCTACGAAATTTTCAGTTAACTATTAACAATTTCGTTAGTTATTTGTATTTCGTTTCATCATTGTTCGTAACAAATACGTTATTTTTTTACTATTTATTTTTTTACTGTTAAATACGTTACTTTTTCTATTTATTTTTTTACTGTTAAAAGGCATGAAAAATTATATTTTATTTACATTACAATCTTTATCATGATTGCAAAGAATCATTATTCATTTTCGAAATTTTAACTTCTAATTTTATTATATATTTTGCATATAAGCCTAACAAAATTTCCATTTTGTCCAGACTTGCCTTTGAAAGTAGTGCTTATATTATTTGTGAACGCATTATGAGCCTATAATTATGCCAAAGTGTTCAGTCTATTTCATTTAGGTTGCTGATGCAAAACTTATTTTATTGTGTTATTGTGAATGTTTTATAAACATCTGAGATATTTTGTTCCTATGAAACACTGCTCTAATGCTGCTATGTATACCTAAATATTTTTTCATCTAGCGGCGTTTTTTGTGGTAAAAAATATTTTGATAATTGTTCGGCATTTAATTAAATAGTACGAAGGATGGTTAATTATTTTTATAAGTTCATAAACTCTTCATTGAATAATATTTAACATTATGCTAGCAGTTGGTGTTTGATATCGCTAAAGTTATAGGAATTGAATTTAAAAATAAAATAAAATTTGTCAACTCTTATTAATTGTTTAAATAATGTTACTATAACAAATTTAAAGCATAGAATACGCTTAAATATTATTATATGCTACTTCAGTGAATTTGAGTTCTTGAGATAGCAATTGAATTATGCATTTGCAAAAAAAATGCAATTTATGTGTAACAACAACAACTGTAGACGATCCTAAAAAAATGTAACAAAGTTGCAAAAAAATGGTGCCATTGTGGAAATGATTGTGTTGACAGTTGAAGACTAGAAATAAACGTTTGAACTCTATATTTTATTGTAAAAGAATCGGCATTACTAATAACATCAGAGATCAAAGAAATCTAACTTTTAATAATACAAACGTACGTGCATATGTAAAGAAAAAGAAATTCAGTGGTTACGGAAAAACTCCAAATAAACCGTCTTAAATAAATTTCTGCTGTACAATTGACAATAGTCGTAGGTCGTAGTTTTGTTCATATTAGAAAAAATCTGGGTTTTTTTATAATATAATATAATAATTTTATAATAATTTTTTATAATTTTTTTATAATATATATATATATATTAAATATATATATTATATATTAAATAATATATAAAATAATTAATTAATATATTAAATAAGACACACACATATAATAGTTTTTTTTTTATAGGATTGCATGTTAATGGACAGCAGTATTTTGCAATTTTTTTTTGTTTGTTGCAAGTAAAAGAATATTTTCGGAACGCATACCTATGGAAACAGTCAGAACAAATTGTAGCAACCTGATCTCCGATGAAAATTCAGGTACAGTTGTCAATAATATAAATAGTGGATCAGAATCAAATAATTCAGACGACATCGCATCAAAAATTGAAAAAAATAATGATGAAAATAGCAATACCAGTGGCAGTCTACTTTTAGACAGAAATAACGGTGAAAGGAAAGAGGACGAAAAACAGCTTTGTATAGCTCCCACAAACAATCAATTCCGCTTGCGTATTATACCAATTGAAAGGTTGCTTGAAAAACCGCCTGTGCCACTGACAGCTTCGAAGCCAGAACTTAAACTTCGTTTGCCAGAGCGAAAGAAACGAAATAATACTTCTATAATCGAATTGAGTGATACATCAAGCAAAGAAAGTGACGAAGAAATTATTATTAAACATCAAACAAAAAGACAAATCAAGAAAATTGAAAAACCATCTGCGGAAGTAGAAAAGCCATATACAAAAGTAATCAAAAGTATTTGTGCAGAAAAAAGAAACGAAGAAGTCACATCATCTTCAATTGATTTAAATTCAAAGATCGTTATTGAAGGTGATAGACAGAAGCTACGGAAACTTTGCGTGCGTTTAAAGCGTATTCCTCTTCTGCAGTTTAGTAAACAAGTAAACGGTTCTAGAATGAACACACTTACTGCAACACATTCGAAAGCTGCAACTAGCTCAGCTAAAAACCGGAAATCAATGGTATCATCTGAGTCTGATAACTCGGATTGTGAGGGAAGTAATGACGTCTCAAGTCAAGCGAAACAAGATGCGATCTCTTCAGATTATTCGGATGTGAAAAGTAGCGATAGCGAAATAATACCGTCACGTAAGAAGCGTACATTTAATAAAACAAAAAACTCTACAGATTCGGATTCTGATTTTAAACCAAAAGAAAAACAACCTCGAAAGCGTAGTAGGATTATTAAAAAATCAAGTGATGACAGTGATCAGAGTGGCGAAGAAGATGAAAAGAATAAAAATAAACGAAAGCACATACGTAAAATTATAAGCACTAAAGACCTTGACATCAGCACAAAAACAGCTACTAAAGAAGAAGAAGAACGACGGAAGCGCATTGAGGAGAGACAAAAAATTTATAATAAAATATATGATAAGGCTGAAAGTGTTGAAGTAACGGAGTTAGTTTTAGATTTTGATGAGGAATCAAAGGACCCATTACTAGAGGTAGATAAGGGAATTTTAAAAAAATTAAAACCTCATCAAGTAGCTGGTGTAAAATTTATGTGGGATGCTTGTTTTGAGACTTTAAAGGATACAAATGAAAAATGTGGTTCCGGATGCATATTAGCTCATTGTATGGGTTTGGGCAAAACCTTACAAGTCGTAACACTCTCGCATACATTATTGGTTAATGCAAGAAAAACACAAGTGGAACGTGTGCTCGTCATATCACCTCTAAGTACATTAAATAATTGGGCGCGAGAATTCAAACATTGGATAAGTTTTGCAAGGAAAAAAGAAGTAGAAATTTATGATATGTCCAAGTACAAAGATAAATCGACACGCATATTTAAGTTAAATGAGTGGTTTGAAGAAGGCGGTGCATGCATCCTAGGCTACGATATGTTTCGTATATTATCTAATGATAAGGCAAAAGGCTTGCGCAAGAAACAACGGGAGACCTTGCAAAAGGTGTTGGTAGAACCAGGTCCAGATTTAGTTATATGTGACGAAGGACATTTGCTTAAAAATGAGAAAACATCAATTAGTAAAGCAGTAAATCGAATGCGTACTAAAAGAAGAATTGTTCTGACCGGTACTCCATTGCAAAACAATCTTAAAGAATGTAAGTTTTTGTTATATATGTTTTTAAATATTTAATAATATTATTTTGTTATATATTTAATATTTATATTTTTAGATTATTGTATGATACAATTTATAAAACCCAATTTACTTGGTACTTATAAAGAATATTTAAATCGGTTCGTAAACCCAATTACAAATGGTCAATACACAGATTCTACAGACCGCGACATACGCTTAATGAAACATCGTTCCCATATATTGCATAAAATGTTAGAAGGTTGCATACAACGTAGAGACTATTCAGTATTGGCACCCTATTTGCCACCTAAACATGAATACGTCGTATATACAACTCTTTCGATATTACAAGAATTACTATACGAACATTATATGACTGTTCAACGTGATAAATGCAGTTCTGATATAACTGGAAAAGGTGCACGTTTGTTTCAAGATTTTCAGGACTTGCGTCGTATATGGACACATCCAATGAACTTACGTGTAAATAGTGATAATGTTATACGTAAACGCTTAATGGCTAATGATTCTGATTCAATGGAAGATTTTATATGTGACGATGAAGATGATGAGGAAGAGAATGGTTCTATTTCTGAGGAAAACTCGGTTGATTCATCAAAATCTTTTGGTAGTGGAGGTGGTGTTAGTGGCACAGACATAAAAAGAAGAAAAACTCGTAACAATAAAGATATTAATGAAGATAGCGATATGGAAGATACAACTCCAATTGTTGAAAAAGAGGATGACCCATCAGAATGGTGGAAAAGATTTGTCGCAGACAAAGAGCTCAATAACATTAATCATTCCCCAAAATTAGTGATACTCCTGCACTTGCTGAAGCAATGCGAAGCTATTGGAGATAAAGTACTAGTATTTTCACAATCTCTGCAATCACTTGATGTGATTGAACATTTTCTATCATTAATCAATGAAAAAACAAAAGGACAGGAAATAGAAGGTAAGTAAATATATATATATATATATATGTTTATTTAAAAGTATGCCTTTTTATGTGAAATTATTTACAAACCAGGTGACGTTGATGACCTAACTGGCATCTGGACAGCTGGGGTTGATTATTTTCGACTTGATGGTTCTTGTTCAGTTGAACAGCGTGAAGCAATGTGTAAAAAATTCAACGATGTAACAAACTTGAGAGCGCGACTCTTTTTAATATCTACACGTGCGGGAGGATTGGGTATTAATTTGGTGGCGGCTAATCGTGTTGTCATTTTTGATGTTTCATGGAATCCTTCGCATGACACGCAAAGTATTTTCCGAGTTTATCGTTTTGGACAAGAAAAGCCTTGCTATATTTATCGTTTAATTGCAATGGGCACAATGGAGCAAAAGGTATACGAACGGCAAGTTGCCAAGCAAGCAACTGCAAAGAGAGTAATAGATGAACAACAAATATCACGTCATTATAACCAATCTGATTTGCAAGAACTATATACTTATGAATTGAGACCAAGCACAGAGCGTGAAGTTCCCATTTTACCTAAAGATCGTTTGTTTGCGGAATTGTTAACAGAGCACGAAAGTCTTTTATTCAAATACCATGAACATGATTCTTTACTTGAAAATGAAGAAAGTGAGAACTTGAGTGAAGCTGAACGAAAGGCAGCATGGTCAGAATATGAGGCGGAAAAAACAAGATCTGTACAAACTGCGCAGTATATATCATATGATCGTGGAGCATTTGGTAGTCAATTTGGAAATGCTGCTGGAAGTGTTACTTCAAATAAAATATTCGGTTTTCGTTCTGATGTTCTTTTGCAATTGCTTAATATGAAAATAGCAAAAGATTTACCTGACCTCAATCAAAACCAGATATTGCAACTAGTTCCAAGGTATTTACAACAGCTTTATGGTGAAATGAATGTGGGAAATCCCTCAATGTATAAAGATTTGCTAGCATTACATGGAACTCTTGCACATCCGAGTGGAATGTATATGAATCCATTACTATATGCAAATCAAAATCCTTCAGCTGCCGGTTATTATCAAGCTCCTGCAGTGCAGCAGCAGCAACCAGCCGCGCCGGTAACGCAGCCGCCAAATCACGGGTTTAATCCGAATGAGGTTTACGAAATAGATTAAGTGAAATTATTTTAAAAAAAGCATAAAAATCGGCTATTAAAATATAATTACCTTGAATACGGATATAAAAAATATTAGTTACACTTATATGTCGGCACGTAGTTAATTTTAACTACATTTAGTTACTTGAATACATTTATATTTTTTATTTAATAATAGATAAGTTTGTTTTAGTTTTATATTTTTTTTTAGAGATAATATAATTTTCATATATATACAAACCAGCTTTGAAATAACAACATATTAAGAATGTATTTAAGCTATGTCCCTTTACTCTACTTGTATCTGATTATAAGTTTTAAAGACATGAATATATGCAGTAAATAAATTATTAATAAATAAAATTATAAAATAATTTAAAGATGTTTTCGTTAATATGGTACCAAATATTTGCTTCATTGGTTTAAAAGTATTTAAAACTAAATCAAAATAAATGTTTGACACTAAATTGTATAGATTTATTATTATTCATCAATCACAACTCAAATCGTAATATTTGATATTGTACTATTTTATTATACATTTTGTTCAGCTTAAATAACTATGTATAGATGGGAAACAAAATTCAACTTTATTTGGGTAATTTTCCCATCATACGCAGTTGCTGTATTTGTTGTGCATGTAATTTTTGTTGTTGTAAATGATGTTGTGGTCCAGGTTGCATTTGGCTAGAGGGACCTGGCATACCACCTTGAACTAGACCTGTTGGACGTACCATACCACTACTCGTTCCCATTCCAGCAATATCAGACATATGACCACCAGTGCCCATAGCTCCAACCGGCCGATTGTGCACACTTTGGTTTTGTTGTATATCTGATAGACAAGACTTCCATTCTTCTAGTCGGTTGTAGTGTTTGTTTAAGAGATTCTCCTTACGCTGTATCTCAAGACGAAGGTCTAGATTTTCATCTTTAATTAACATATCTGGCTTTAACGTAGACACAAGAAAGCGCTTTTGCAAAAAGAAAGACTCCATTTGACGAGCGACATCAATAAAGTTATTTGTTGTTTTTTGTACCTCAAGCTCAATTTCTTCTTTGTTAATACCAGTATTCGGTTCCATTTTAGTTAAAGCACAGATACATGATTGAAATGCTTCTTCGAACTCATCCATCAAATTCCCGTTTTCGTTGCTGGATGTAGCCATAATAAACAACTTTTCGTTCGCAAGAAAGTATAATAAAAAATGCAATTGCTTTATAACAATTTTTCAGATTGTTACTTTAAAGTTGACATTTGTTAAAATATGTGCTTGTTCTTTATTACACTTATTCACAATAGTATCGTGTAAATTGAAAAACTAAAATTAATAAGAGAAGGTAAAAACTACTATTCACATAGATAGGTTTTAAATTCATATATCGACTTCAACTGACAATTGACTTACGTTTAATAATATGGACTAGACATTGTAAGAGAATATACAATAAATAAATGCATATGTATTAAAAAAAATAAACAAAAAATTAAATAAAGTTAAAGTTCCACAAATTTGAAAATTGTGAAAATGAAATATTTTAAAAATATATGTTACAAATTTGTAGAAAATAAATATTTTAAAAATATATACAAAAACTTTTAGGTTTACGTAAAGAAAGTATAATTTAAAAGCGCTTTAAATTTTTTAACTTATTAGTTCCTAACAAGTTAATACGTATTGAGTCGCAAATATTCTAAACCATTACTTATTTTGTCGTAAAAGAAAATTTCAAAAATTCCTGCATTTTTAATATTGCTTTAAATAAAGTATTAATTTTAATTTTATCTTAATTATTTATTGTTATACAAAATGTATTTTGCTTGCATTATGTGTACATATGAAAGATTGGCTCTTTGCAAAAACATAACATTACTTAACATAACATCAGTTGCGTAACTACAGAGAAGCGACTGGAAGCAACGCTTTCGCCCCCTAAGAAGCCCCCTAAATTCGGGGGCCCCATTATAAATTTATGTATACATTATATTTATTTTTAATAAATTTTCGAAAGAAGGACGAAAGGTTTTTTGTTAGAATAACATAAATTTTGGTTTTTGAACAAGGTTGTATTTGTAATTTCAAGAAAATCTTTAAAATTTCTTTGTGTTGACAGTTAAATGGAGCCAAGAAAAGAAAAGAGCAAAACGAACGAGAAGAAACATTAAAGAAATTACCAAAACCAGACAATTTTCTAAAAATAAATAAAAATAAAAGTGAAGAAGTAAACGATTTAAATGATGTCTTTGCTAATTGTGATACACAGAATAAATTGACACATTGTTCAAATACTGAAACAGACTTCAAAATAATTAATGAAACCATAATCAAATCAACTGGGCACTATATTAATGTCAAAATTACTGATGATATTAAACGCTTATTAATTAATAATTCTTGCGACCACCAGAGATTACAAGGGTCATTTCTAAAGGATCCTATTCAAGAAAATATAAGTTTCAATACTTCGTACTATAATTTAAAAACAAAATATGGAACATTGCCACGACTTTAGTTATACTATTCAAAGTTATTGGATTCAGTATATTGTGAGCCATGCTGGTTATTTTCTAATCAAACAAATCAAGGGTGTTCTGGATTTTGGGATTGGAAATATTTGTCAGGAAAAATAAAAATACACACATCTATAAAAATTAGTAGGCCAATTTCAATCAAATCAAATAGTGAACAGGTTCTGCTCCCAAAAAGTATGTGTGTAAAGTTTCACTCGAAGAGTTCAAAAGCTGAGAGAGTAGTTTGAACTGAAAAAGTATATATGTATATACATATACTGATATATACTTTATGGTATTTTCGACTTTTCCTTTAATTCGTTACGAAAATGGTGACAAGCCTAATATACCCTTTCTACACTTTTTCGTGTAAAGGGTATAAAAAGATATTGGTAGGAGGCCCTTAGTTAGAATTTGCTTATGGGCCTAAAAAATGTAGTTACGCCACTGCATAACATTGCTTCGATTGATATCTTTATTATATTTCTCATTGTTTTGTAACTTTTATGTTTAAGTATTGTACTTACACTTTTATTATGTTTCCATATAATGGTAGATGTATTCAAAATATCTGTACATTGTTGTATGTTCGAAATTATTTGTTTTTATACGCAGAATTCTCTTTTTTATGAATGTGTAATTGATTTGCAAAGGTGGGTCGTATGCGAGTTCGAGGAAATTCAGGTAAAGTAAATTAAAATTTCCTAGGCAATTTTTGGACTGCACTTATGTAAATTTTTATTCATTAATTTATTCCAATTATTTATTATTTTTGGTTAAAAATTTTCAAATAAATTAATCAAAGCTAAAAATAAGTTTTCTGTTTATATTGTACAGTTTGAAGGTATATTAAACCTTCGTTTAACATTTTTTTGGCACAGAACAAAAATCAAATCAGCTATTTGAAATAAGAACAAATGAATTATAACGAATGTAAATACTTTCATATGACTCATTTGCAATGAGCCATACGAGGCCAGTGTAAATGCCATATAAACTTATTGGTTCCTGCACATATAATTTTTCAGACTCTATTGTGAATGATACTACTTCTCTTTGCTTGCTTGGCAACACTTTCGTAAAACTGTCATGCAAAGAAGATCTTTCCTGCTGTCAGGCAAGTAATACTCAGTAGTTCGTTATTTCTTAAAAATATGGATTCAAAATTGTTGGAGCTGCTGAACAAAGAAAATTGTTAGTGTCTCGGGCACGGCAAATTACGTTCTTTCGGGTTATGCCGAAAATGCATGTTATGCATAGTGTCACATCAGTATTGCCAATTTTATATTTTTACTACTTCTTGGTTGTGCCTAAATTTAAAAAGAAATTTGAATATGCTCACTTTCAATTTACCACCAAAAATAACTAGCAAGAAAAACATCATAGAGGATGTAATACTGTTAATTTATTATTATATTATCTTATAATAATTGTTAACAGTACTTGCGCGTTTCTTTAAAATCGGAAAGAGTAATAATTATATTATTAGTGATTTATAAACAAAATGCTGTGTTACTGCCATTTTTTCTCCAAAACGTACTAGAATTGTAGTAATTTGCTCCTAAAAGGCGCAAATTTTGAAATTTTATTACTAAACAACACTGTTTTGCCTTAGTGCCAGGGCACAAATACGCCGGCTCTCATGCCGGAGTTTGAACGGCCATATTGTTTTTTCTCTCATTCTCAAATTTAAAATTTGCATTGAAAACAACAACAATTGTACTCATGCCGTGCCCGAGACACTCTGCATAACATGGCCCTAACATGGCCCTAACATGGCCCTTAATTAAAATAATTCTTTATTTTTGTTGGTGTAATTCACTACTTTTTAAAACCTCTCTGACAAATACATTAGTTTCTATTAGATAAAAAATAGTCACTATTGTCATATTGGCGTTAATATTAAATTTAATAATATACATTTAAAAAATACATTATTTACTTTATACTTATGGTACGTAGTTAGATACAAATGATAATTATAAATCTACGAGTATTTTAAAAAAGTCTGACACCTGTGTCAGAAAATTTAATAAAAATAATTTTTACTGTTGTCACTTAGTCTATTGGGATATTTTTGTCGTTTCTAACTTAGTAACCTTAGTGGTTCTGGTTATAAATAGTATCTTTCTTATAAAGACATATCACACTATCTGACACATTTATTTTTTTTGTTTAAAACCAAATTAAGTTGAATCTAAAGTACTTTGAATTGTTAAATCCGAAAATGACGAACCCAAAATCTGCAGAACGGTTTTAAGGATATGGGCTTATAACCCATATCCTGGTTGTTTTACTTGTGGTCGACAGGATATTCCAGTTTTGAAACTATAGACTCATTATTAAAATAACCAATATAAATCCTTCTAAATAAAAGGAAATAGAAAATTGCAATATGTGGTATATTATTGAGCAGAGACTAATATATTCGGCAGGATATTTTGGTTAGCACTTGGGGTACTCAGCTAATTGTATCAAAACATATCATTTTGACTGCCTTTCAATTATTGTGTGCTATAACCACATCAAGTTTTGCTCCAGAAATCTAAAATACGTAGATATACGAGCGTTTTAAGTGTTATTGGAAACAAATGCATAAGAAATCAAAAAATTAACTAATGAGAAAAAGTGTGCCTCAGATTTTATAGTATGTAACTTGATATAAAAAGAAGCTTAATCGTAAATCTTGAAATAACAGAATATATAGTGTGATATATTCTGTGATCTCAAAGTAACAAATTAAAAATTTGAAATAATAAACGATTTTTATATTAATGTCATAAACTTAATTGCCATTGCCATTAACTCATTGATTTGATTAAATCATCATTAGAACTGTATGACAAAAGATTGGCATTTATTCAAAGGGTTCACTGTAGTATTAAATTAATAAGTCAGTTACGGCAAAGAAGATAAGCTTGCTAAATAATTACTACTAGTTTTTCTTCTTCCATTTTTTGCATAGATAAGATTAGGTTTCATTTGGTTTACGATTTCTATTTTTCATAAAGAAGCAATTCATACTCGTACATATAATAAATATAACAAATTCACTTAATATGCCAAAAGGTTTTGTTTTACTTACTAATTATTTGGTTTTTTTATTTGTGTAGCTGTTGCATTTTATATATGCAAAATATGTAAACAAAACTGAAATGCAGTTGATCAAGGAGTGCATCTGTTTTCAAACGTGTTATAAATTGCAATTATATTTTTTAAATATTGTATAAAAGACTTGTAACAAAAATTCATTAGAATTTTGATTTATTATGCATTGAACGTAACTTTAATTTATACACATGTTAATTTATTGGTATACGAGTATGAAATACTTTAGGATTTATATGGTGTCACATTATTGATAGCCACTGTGAATGCAAAGAATTGTGCAAGTAACCTTTTTGTTTTCTGTATTAGGTGGCGAAGCATCAAAGCCTCCGTGTCAGAAGTTAACCTAAAACTAAACTATTAAACCTATTACGCATTATTTAGATATCGAAATCCATCCAACCTAGAGAGAAGAAATTTGGTTTTAAAGTGGAATCGGTGGGGGAATGATTTGGGTTGTTGACTCGTTGAAAATGACAATCTCAAACTCTCGTAAATGAGAATAATTAAAGACCAAAGAATTAGAAGTTCAGGAAAGAAAGAAGTAGTGGTAGAAGAAGAAGAAGTCGAATCTGTTTTGGTAAAGTAAAGTAAAGAAATATGAAAAAAATCATATATGTAATATGCATAAGATTGGTATAAACTAAATTTTTTTAAGCAATGTCTGAGTTTGCAGAAAGGTACTCCCTTTCGCTTAGAAAACTATGCTATATAAAGCAACCGTAAAGCAGTTGAAGAAAGTGCTTTACAACTGTTTTGTCATTATCTAGCGCATACGAAAACAAACCTTCACAGAGAGATATGTTACGTGAAGTATTTTGCTAAATTATATATCCAATATAAGAATTTGTGGAATTTGAACTATTTTTGTGTGCTGGAATATGGAAGTATAAAGACACGGAATGGAAATTAATAAAAATTATATTAGAATATATTTGCTCACTTTTATATGATTATTTTCTGGTAAATATATTTGAAAGTGTGATGCAATATAGGTATTGAGATAATGTTAATTTTGTTTAAAGTCCCTATTGGTTTTATGATGCTGTTATACCAGCATACTCTAAGCACGGGCAGGATTTGTTATTATTGAGCAAGAGGCTTGGAGCTTCATTTGTAGTTCTTCTGCTTCAATGTTCTAATCGTTATATATTATCTGCTTGTGATATGGGAATGATATTTAGTAAAATTATTGGAGATATACTTCAATTTAAGGTTAAATGTCGTGCCTACTCTTTAGTTAATTAATTTTAATTCTACATTTTGAAAACTATTTCTTTACCCAAAATAAGTGAGATTAAAGTTGGTTTGAAATAATGTTAGTAATTTAACATTATTCGAAAAGAATATGGAATTCGTCTCCGTTGTATTGTACGCAACACATTAGGCAATAACGATGTAATGCATCAAAATATAATCCTCTATTTGCTTGTTTTACTTTTATTAAATAGAATTATATTTTATTTTATTTCCATGTTGGTTTGATGTTATTATCCAAAGCTATTGTAGTTATATCATCAAATGTGAAAATTTATATTATTTTTTTTAAAAAGAAAAACAGAAAATTAAAGACGGAGAAAAAAAAAGCAAAAAAAAAAATTAAATAGAAGAGATTTAATATACGAAACGGATCCAATGCATAAAATTATTATATAAATTTAGCAACATTTGAAATATGCCATAATATACCAACGAATATACATATATATCAAAGTAATATGAAAATTTTGTTGAACTAATTAAACTAATTAATACATTAAAACAATAATTTAGTTTTTTATGTTAGTTATTTTATTATTTTTTTTTAATATTATTTTCAATTATTATAATAAAGGCACATATGCTTATGACTGCAACATATACATTTAAAATCATTCTAAATATTTCGTTTTTCTAAATTTTAATATACGTATGTATATAATAACAACAATGAATGAACCAAACAGTTTGTTTATATATGTATGTATAAATTTTTATATAAATAGGTAAAAAATTAAATTAATTTTGCAAAAGTTCAAACATATGCGTTATCTTATAAACAAAAATAGTTTCTGATATAATTTTACAATTTTCAATTGACATCACACATAGTATTGCCTGCCTGTCGTTCTTGCTCAACTTCCATGTCTACAAACCATAAGCTCTTATAGTTTTATAAATAATAAATAACAGTAGCGAATTTATGTACAAATAAACTAAATTTAGTTGAAAGCTAAAATTTAGCTCTTGACTTGTGAGTATAAAATTAAAGACTTGTGAGTATTAAAAGACTTTAATACAAGATTTTTAGACTAACCGTGAATTAGTGTTTGCTTTTCTTAGTTTTGTATAAGATGTAGCGATATAAAGAATTTCTAACAATATCATCGAATTTATTAGGGCAACACCAATTGAACAATTTAGATATTGACTAATACTATACCATATTCTAAGAAGCAATCACCTAACAATGTATGTATGTATTTTATAAAATTTATTTAATCAACAACAAATAAATATTTTCGACATTGTCTAATATTTTATGAAAAACGATTACGAGGGTAAGGGGATTGTATCAAGTAATTGTCACAAAACTTGATCTATTGAATTTTGCTATATGCATGTAGTGTCCGCTTTTGAATTGATCGCAAATGCGCTACTGACATCTATTCACTTTTAACTCGTATAACGCAACTCATATGACTTGCAATTGAGTTTAATTACAATAATAATGATCAATCTAAAAAAATGAAATGAATTTTTCTACAATTTTAAAATGAAAATAATAGAAAGTATTGTTCTGATTCTGATTTATGTATATTTGTGTTTAACGTTTTAGCCGTTTTTTATTTTTTTTTTTCATATTTAAACATAGAAATAGAACAACGTGTGGCATTATTTATAGCTGCTTGCCTTCCACTTGCCTTTATACACATTTACATATATGAAAAGAATGTAAACACATTCCAAAAAAAGTTAAAATCTTAAAACGCTTGAATAAATTCAAATGTTTAATAAATTTTTTGCTTGGATGTTCTAAACCGCTTTCAATTAAGTTTAAGAATAATTTTAACATATGTATGTATATAGATAAATACACACAGCTTCGTATATAAATACTCGATAGCAAAGGCCAGTAGAAAATCAATTTCTTAATGCGCAAAAACACAAAGCGATCAGAAATAATAAACAAAAAATAATTAAGAATTTCAATATTCCATATGTAGAAATGTACAAAATTAAGTGCAATTTATGATATAATTATACATTATAATGCATGAGCATTAAATGTATATAACTAAAAAGAATTTTGTTTAATTTAATTTTAGTTTTTATAATTTCAAAGAAAAAAAAGAGAAGTACACTAACAAAAAATGTGGAACTTGTTTGGTGCTTTGGCGTATGAGTAATGCTTTTATGTGATTCTAGTCTATGTTGCTGCGGAGGGAAATGTGTGTCTAACTTTCCGCTATTTAATAATACTAAAAGATATTTTTCTATTATGAATATATATAATTTTAGTTCCTACGTATTTTTTACTGATTTAGTGCAATTTTTATTTTTATTCTTTTTTTCGGTGTGCTTCTTCTTACAAGTTAAAATGAGGTATGGCTTTAGCAACCATACGATATGATTGTTGGTAGAAGAAGGTGTGATATTAACACATCCTTTCTAATCATAGTGAATGCTTAAAAATTATTTCCTTACACTATTTGTGTGCGGCGAAGGCATTGTGTGCCTTGAAATGTATTCAAATATAATATTAAAATTTGACTTTATTATTATAGATTGCTGAGGTGTGCCGACTTCCGAACTTTGTTTTTTAAGAATATTTGTGAAAAATCACATTTATAACATTGTTAGCATATATCATATTTTCACTGACTAAGCAAAAAAGGTTAGTCCGTAGTTCATAACTATTTACATTAGTATTACATACATATAATAAAAACCACAAACAATACTTAATATAGATTACAAATACGATACACATTCACTGTAGCGTAGGCAAGCTATACGTTTTAAGGGTTAACTTAATATCTCTCCACAATTGCTGTACCGTAGACAAGCCAATCGTTTTGATTAGCTTCCATTTGAAATATAAATTCCATTATTGCTTTAATAAGAAATTGCTTAATTAGTATACAAAATTAAATAAAAAATTTAATAACATAATATTTGAGTGTAACATTGATTCGTGGTTTTTATGTTAGAACAAATAAATCGGTTCAATCATACAAACATTATTTGTTCGCTGAAATTTAGTCTTAATAAAAATTCTAAATTTAAAGATTTTCAAATTAATTTTAAACTAGATATTAAAAACAGTAAAAGCTTTCAAAATATATTTACACAAAAATGTTCGTAAAACCAATATGTTTAAATAAAACATCTATATAGAAGATTGAAAGCAAGGTTGCAAGGTTGTGGCTACACCTAATCTAGACCAGGCTAATTTATCCCTGTTAAAAATTAAGTTACTTAGTTAAAGATAACTTAGTTGAGCTACTGACGAATCAACAAAAAAAATTGCTTAATGTAAAAACATCAATTCAAAATGATTAGTATCATTAATTAATATATGCCATAGATATTAAATAACGTTTAGATATTATTAACGAACAACAGACACAATATTAGTTTTGATTAAAAGTATATTAAAGCTAACGAAGAGAATATATCCTTTAAATAAGTTTCTTTTTCTATTAAAAAATATTAAAATGATGTTTATATTGAAAATTCTTTCAGTATTTCATTCAAATATATATATACTTTGAAAACATTTCCTTGACAAAGTTTTTTATTTTTAAGTGCTGAACTTTTGCAAGAATTTTTTGTTTTTTTTACCTTCGTCACTTATCGTTAGTATATTTTATAATTCGTTATCACACCTATGGACACACTTTTCTAATATAAACCAAATTAAATCTATAATAAAAATGATACCCTTTTCTTTTCACCAACTGTCATCGTTGCATATCCTTCACTTCTCTTATTAGCTGCTAATCTGTGTTTAACTCCAAATTCCTCACTTAAATTCAGGCCTTCTCAAAGCACGTAGTTACGCTGCTTTTCGGTTGGAAGTGTCTTATTCGCGAATGACACAATTGCCGATGCTGGTTGAGTAATAGACAGATCACAAAAAACATGACACTGGTTATCTTTGGAGCTGGATGAACGCCTTGCAACAAAAGCAAATATTGTTTTCTTCAAGTTGCCAACTGTTTTCTTTTGTTCTTCGCCATTCTGTTCTTCCTGCATAGTCCAGACTCGATGATCTGGATCAATAGCACAATACGATATGATGTCGGCTGCGTAATGTTTGCGAAAGAATTTTTTGCGTGTATTATCTGTTAATGTTATGCCTTGTTGTGACACCTTAAAGTGCACAACAGTCGGACTTGGTAATGATTTTTGTGCATACAATTGGCGTATAGCCTTGCGTATTGCTTCTTCGCCGGTTAGAGATTCGGTTTCGCACGAATATAGCCACAATACATTGGTCGCAGCGCCTTGTGTAAAAAGATGTTTTTGAGCTGGCGTCAGTTCAAGCGATGGGACTAGATCATCTTCCGGTATACGTAGTAGACATGGCAAAGCCAGCTGATTGATAGAATGCTCATACACTAATGCACTCAAACTGGTAAAAACCGGTTCATTGGCACAACCCTTCAAGCGTACACCCCGTGTTGTGGGTTCAATAAGAAAATGTCGCACTAGCTCATCCGGCTTACCGGAATTTGTTACACCAGGTGGTGGTTGACTTACACGTAGCACTAGTCCATATGCATTCTTATATGTAGTCGAATCACGTACAATAAATGTCCCTGGCACGGCATTTATGAGCAATGATATAGCTTCCTCCCTCGACAGATTTGGTTTATACCAGAATTTAGAAGAATCTTTTGCAAATTTAACCAGATGTGCAGCTACTTCCTGCGGTTCACTATTAATCATTGAGACGCTTGAATTTAATCGAGGTCTATAAGCAGTTGGATTGGTTTGGTAAATTGTTTCTGCAGAGTAGTTATGTATTTCAGTAGCTGTTGATTGACCGCCATTTGGACTATGAGGCTGCGTTGATGCGGTGTTATAGTTGCCAAATGGTGTACGTGGTGTAACGGGGAAAGCTGGCGTTTCTGGACGTGATACACCTACCTGCTGTACAGTTTGTGTAGATGTTGAAGCCTTAGCGGTAAGGGGATAATCAGTAATTGACAATTCTGGTTCATATGCATTGCGGTATGTTGTAGTGGTAATTGTTGTTGTTGAATTAACACTGTTTTTGTTATTCTGCATACTGTTATTGTTATTGCCAGTCACTTGTCTCGTAGTAGTTGCATATATCGGCGACAAGTCACTACGACTGCGTGTTCCTCCCAATGTACCGTCATAGCTGAAATCATTGTTGATGTGGCTTTTATTGTTGTTGCTGCTGTAACCAGACAAATTTCCATTGCCATATGTGGTGTACTCTGTGCGCTGTATATGTTGTTCACTTAGTGAACGATTGTTGTTGTGATTCATTGGTAATAGAGGTCGTTCGCGTTCTTGACTCGCAAAACCCACTGCAGATGACTTCGACGATGTTGTTTCTCTGACAGCATTCGTCGAGCCGATTGTGTTATAATTTCGCTCCGAATATGCTGTTTCAGGCGCTACTGGTATATCTCGCGTGCGATACTGTGACCATGAACGATCAATGGTATTTGCTCGTCGTTGTGGTGAAGGTGCATCATCTAAATTCAAATTAAATTCAAAATCGAAATTATATTTATTCTGTCCATTTGTCGGCCGACTAGCGGTAGTTGTTGTTAAATATTGGCGCTGTGGTGGCTCCGGTTTGGCATTTCGCAAATCTGGCATTGTTGAACGATGTTGATATTCATTGTAGATCTTTTCACGTCGCTGGCGCAATAATTCCTCAAAGTCGTTTCGTGTTGGAGTCTTACGTAGAGTATTGCTGCTACTAATGCTGTTGTATTTGTTTGAATTTCCATTTAAGCCGCTACTGCTGTTATCGGTCGTGTCATAGTTGTAGTGGTAAGTATTCGCGATGGTATTGGTAGAACCTCGCGTAGGTGATCTACTATTTAGACTCTTGCGAACAAGCAAAGGACTAGTCAGACGTGGTTGTGTCTTAATCATTTTACCATCCGTTTCAGTTTTCCTTGAATTTATACTTGACGAATGGCCTAATGAAGCATTTCTGGGCCCATTATTATTGTATTTGCTTAAATAATCGCTATCGCTGTACAAATTGAATCCACTTCTATCTTTTGTTAAACCAAAGTCTATACCACTGTCATCAGTGCCACCATTTCTATATAATGCACTCGCGGTTGTGCCACTACCAACACTACGCAGTTGCGTTGATGTTTTATTTATTTGCCCGTAACTGAAAGGTAACGAATTTTCACGGGCGTGATATGGAATGGCACTGTTTTTAGTTTCTTCACTATCCGAAACGGTAGAAAAACTTTCGTATGGTGACCGCATAGTTCGCAAATATTTTCAAGACTGATTGACTGTCTCTCAGATACAAGTTATCGTACTCACAGTCACAACAATGCACACAAATAGAATCAAACAGAAACAAACACATTTACGAACACACTCAAACTCAGTTAAACTTTCAATTTAGCCATATGCGCCTATGTATCTGCTGTCAGTCTGTCTTCCAGCGTTTCTCATACCTTTCCTTCGTTTGGAGCTTACAACGTACAACGTACAACGTACAGCATATGGCTATATGGTATTTCGTATTTCGTGGTGCGAAGATATTTCGTATGAAATCGCTGCGCGAACACGAAAAATACAAACAGCACAAACTCAGTCGTCTCTGCCGCACACAAATGGAATTGCAAGCATAATATTTCTATAGGTCCATCTATGTATCTATACAACTGTGCGAGTATCTGTATCTTGTGTCGTTCTTTGCCTACTGACTTTGCAAAGGTGTTTGGTGTTTTGTTGTGTTCGTATTTTGCTAGTGATGTCATCCGCTTGTTTGTTCATCGTTTCGCTTTTATGCTGTTGACTCTCCGCGTACATTAATTTATCTCTATTCGACTCAATTCAATCAAATAAACATTTCAGTGAAAGATACATTGTTGTTGTTTCTCCTACAGATATTAGCGCAGTCTAAGCAGTCTGATGACTGAGACAATGTGCCCGCACAAGATTTACAATATGTACTTGGGTAGAAATATTTCATACAAGTCTGTTACTTTTCGTACGGGTCCAACTTCAGAAACTGCTTATTTGCCAGTTGCCTTTATAGGGCTCTGACCACATATCACAATAACGACATTGTGGAGCATATTCCATGGAAATGACAATAAGCATTTCAAATTAAAAATTTCTACTTTAAACTATTTTCATCCATTTTATCAATGAATAACGAAGCAGATATAATCAATTAAATAGTACAAAATTTTATAAAAAAATAAACGTGAAGATTTTGCTTTGAGTGTGTAGTCAGTGTACGATTGCAGTAATGAAATGTCAGTTAAGGCGGAGGGGGACTTGCAATCTTTTATATATTTTCTAACAAAATTAACGAATTATATTAAAACATCACCCAAGTTATAAAGAAAGCCTAGAAAATTAATTTAAAAGCGCAGACTTTTCAGTTTTACAAAATAGTTGTAGTTAACATATACCAGATATATAACACATTAGTCAATAATACGGGTAACTAACTAAGAAAAACAAATTTTTTCTTCCAAAAATTGATTTTACTCATCATACAATACAATCATTCCAACGCTTCTCTTACTTCCCGATGCCGTGCTTGTAGAAGGATTTGTCTTTTACCTCAAAATAGGTTTCAGTTGCAGCAATTACTTCTTCATCTGAGATGAATTTCTTACCGGCGAGCATTTTTTTGAGATCAGTGAAAAGCCAGTAGTCGCTGGGGGCCAGATCTGGAATATACGGTGGATGAGGAAGCAATTCGAAGTGTAATTCGTGCAATTTTGCCATCGTTTTTGTTGACTTGTGGCATGGAGCATTGCCTTGATGAAATAAAATTTTTTTCTTCGCCATATGCGGTCGGTTTTTCACAATTTCTGCTTTCAAACGATCTAGTAATGCCGTGTAGTAGTTACTATTGATGGTTTTTTCCTTTTCGAGATAGTCAATGAAGATTATACCATGTACATTCCAAAATACTGAAGCCATAACCTTCCCAGCTGACTGTTGTGCCTTTGGAGGCTTCGGACGTGGTTCACCGGTTGCAATTCACTCAGATGATGATCGTTTTGATTCCGGAGTGAAGTTATGGATCCATGTTTCATCTATTGTCACATATCGACGCAAAAAATCTGATTTATTACGTGTAAACATGGCTAAACACTGCTCTGAATCATCAACACGTTGTTGTTTTTGATCGACTGTGAGTAAACGCGGCACCCACTTTGAAAAGAGCTTTCTCATGCTCATATGTTCATGCATAATTGTAAACACACTGCCTTTTGATATCTTTACGGTCTCAGCTATCTCATGCAATTTCACTTTACGATCAGATATAACCAATTTCTTGACTTTTTTGATGTTTTCTGGAGTAACCACCTCAATTGGACGACCAGAACGTTCACCATCATCGGTGTCTGTACCACCACGTTTAAAATCAGCAAACCAATAACAAATAGTTTTTTTCGATGGAGCAGAGTCCGGATAACACTTTTGAAGCCATTGCTGAGCTTGTACAGTATTTTTTTTTCATCAATAAGCAATGATAAATTAACACATGAAGTTTTTTTGAATCCATTGTTTTGAAAATAACAAAAGTAGCTTCATTTAAAAGGCTCTCACTTTTTCCTGACTAATCGAAATGTCCTGAAATTTTACACATAGTCTTTTGAAGGTTGGTATTTTATAAAAGTCATATAAATTTGACAATGGCAACTTATTGACTGATGTGTTATGTATAGGCATACTTGTAAGAGGGATTACTATTACCATTAAATTGTACTTACTATCTTCCAGTGGAATATATGACTTTCTTTATTTTTTACATCTATCATACTGTATCCGACACTGTTATACATCTGTAAGAAATTTTTATTCCTTCATACCGTTAAATATAAGTCATAAGGATATAATACCATCATTTGTTCAAATTACGCAATATAACGCAATATAAATGTGAAGTTCGGTTTCGTATATTTAATTGCGAATCTATGATTTTTATTTGACAGGGTTCGATACCTAACAGTTGCAGTTCAAAAATTCCACTAACGAAAAATTCCAAAGTCCACTGATATCTTCATTATGTTCGTGTGAACTCCAATACCCTTATTCCGTTGCATTGCAATAGTTAATGTTACTCCTAAGATAATGTTACTTTTTTATGCTTCTTGTATCACACCTATCTATATTTAACGAAGTAATATATGCAACCCTGGAACTATGATCAGCCGTTAATATTTCCGTCTTCTCTACTTTATGAGCAACAAAATGGACACGTTGTTAGATGTATAAAAATTTTAGAGTTTAAATAAATATTTTAAATCCTGTTCATATTATTATTATTGTTGGACTCCAAAATTTACATTGCATTTCATTTTTCTTTGGTATATACTACCTGTTATAGTCACCGTACGTTTCTTATCATACAATTCGGTCTTTCCTACCCGTACACTTGCTACAAGTGCTGGTGCGTAAAAGAATAATTATAAACTATAATTCCAACCATAAATCTGAACTACTTAGTAATACGGTATCTATCCTGCCGATTCACTACGTAATAGGAAGATATACTATGAAGCTAGATCTACCGTATAATGAATTTTGTCAAGGTTGTGGCTCTGCGGTTGAGCAGGACTGTGCTCAACCACATGTGTCAGTGTCCATCTTTAGCAAGAAGATCTTTAATCTTCAAGGCCTATTTTCTTACCGACGTAACAAAACTTAGTCAATTTCATAGAATTATCACTTTGTTCATCTTTATCTAATGCGGAAGTCGTGTCTTTCCAAGTTGCTCGTACGCTGACCGCTAGTCGACGCATGTACAAACGCTGGTCCTGTGGATCCATAATGGACCAATATTTGAACTAAAGTAAGCTTTGGGCACAAAGCCGTCACTACAACCTAATCTCACCTGCACTTGCAAGACTTTGATAAGATCTCTTGGTTCCAATCTCTATTTATGTAAAATATCATCAATTTTACTATATATTTATTTTAATACTATATTATTCTAATATTCACATTATCGTATATAAATTAATAAGATAGGAATTTCAAATATAAACTCGCATATGTGTAAGTTTGTGAAGAATTGAAACTATTGATATTTAAGGTGTAGTGTGAACTAATGCAGAACCGTTATATTTTTAAAAATTTCTTTTGTTTTTTAACGCTGTTTTTCCAAACTTTTGCAAAAACCAAACGAATTAAAAAAGTTCAAAAGTTTACAGTATAACCAAAAGACGGTTGTACCATCGGCACCTGGTCCCAGTAACGACGCTTATATTCTAATGTAGTTCTCGTCACTGATGCAACTAGAAGTCCAACAGAGCGTGCTCAGCATAATAGTGATTATTGGTTTATACCTATTGACGCTGCTACTCAAACAAGAAAATCTACATTTGCTACGAGTGAAATTTCGCAATTTCTATACCATCACCACAGGTACCATCAGTTCCCGCAATACGGACAAGGAATGATACTAAACGCAAGTAAAGCTTTTGTTAGCAATTAAGTTTAATTGAAAGTAAGAGAATTCTCCATCAGTTCTTACAAAAAGAAAAAATAATCCAATTCGATGCAAGCAAGAATTTAATAATAATTTAGTTAAGTTTAATTAAAAGCGGAAGAAATTAATTTACACACCTGTATATAAACAATATTACACCAACACCAAGGTAAAAATTTTTAACGCTTGCGTCAAATCGGTACGCCTATATGGATCGGAAACCTGGCTTGCTAACTTCAAAATCGAAAGAAGATTGCAATCATTTATCAATCGATGACTGGGCAACATATTAGGCATATGGTGGCCTAGACGGATTTCAACTGAAGAGTTATGGAGAATAACGCACCAAACAAACGTCAAAAGCGATATAAGAAGAAAGAAGTATGGTTGGATTGGACACACACTGCGTACGCCTTATGAAGATATCGCGCATGCTGCACTTACTTGGAATCTCCAGGAGACTAGGCGCAGAGGCAGACCTGCAATGACCTGGAGTGCAGCATGAGACGGGCAAATCGTTTAACGAGTTGAGAGGAATACCACAAAATAGAAACCAGTGGAAAAGTTTTGTAGACTCTTTAAGTTGCTAATGGAGTATGGAATAATAATAATAATTATATATAAATAATATAATTTAAATAAATTTTTTAAAGGCTATTTATATATTTTGTATTTCTTCATTACTATTAAAAAAAATATATGTGTTATATAATTTTTTTTTATATAAGTAAAATATTTATATTTCATGTATGAATATCACTAGTTTTTATATAGTTTATAAGAGTAACTTTAATAATGAAAATATAAATACTGGAGTATCTAAACTATTAAAGTTCAGCATTTATTATGCATGTCCATAGATTGGATAGAACATAGGAAGAAAGATTCATGCTGAAATCAAACGTCAACCAACTTTTCTAAAAGTTTATATTGTTTTGCTTTTAGAATTCTATTGTGTTAATAATAATACTGAAGCATATATGAGTTAATAAAAATAAGAGAGATTATTGTTTAAATAAATGTTTATGATGTTAATGATTAGTCTAATATTAGAAATTTAATGTTTATATATACATGTTATATATATGTTTCTAAAATTGAAGTACATAATTATTTTGAACTTAAATCTTGCAAATACTTTTTTGTGAAATACCTTTTATGAATTAATAAAAATTAAAAAACAAAAAATGTATTTTATTTTTAATTAGCTTAACTTTTTTTGAAAAAATATTAACTTAATATGTAGAAAAAAATGCAAGTACAGATCATTTTATACTAAAATGAGAACATTATTCAAAAACCAAAACTAAAAAAAGGCCATAAAATATTTACTACTAAATTTTAAAATAAAATTTTAACTTAATTTAAATTTGTAATTACTTTTTATCTAAGTTACAATTTTTAGAATAATTCCGTGGTTAATTGTAGAAAAGCTTTTCTGTATGTGCAGCCGGTGTCGACTATTTGCGATGACGAATGCAAAAGTTTTATCTCTATAAACTTTTTTTGGATTTATAAGTATAAGCTGAAATAAAACTCTTAGCGTTTAGCACTGATCTATACGCATTCGACGCTTTTGAACACCTTTTGGAGTTATGGAAGCAGTTTCCTAAAAATTGACATTATTTATGGGTTTTATATGGCTTAATTTTATTTATTTACTTCAGTCTCTTCTGTATTGACTTCTTCTGCAGCATAATGTGCTTCATTATCATCTAATGCATCATTATCTTCATTCTTTGAGTAGCTCCTTTGGTAGAGCTCCTGTAGAGTATCAACTTTTTTATCTATATCAGGACTGTACAAAGTACTGCCCACGGGCATAATGTGGCTAAAGTTTGTGCGGTAAAGCGATATGTTTTTAATCTACTACAATTACGCAAATTTTCTATTGGTGTACTGATAAAACTACATTATTTTATTTTTATGATAAATATTATAAATATTAATTTTTATAACAAATAAATAAATTTAAATTGATAAATTAATAAAAGTAAATTTAACATTATAACCGTATTTTTATTTTTGTCAAAAACAAGTATATACCTGTGTATTTGTTTCTGCGGCCCCCAATCGCATCTGGTCTGGACAGCCCTGATCTACATCATTATTCATTAATTTTTCTTTTACTTCATCGTCTTCATCAATGGTATGTGGTCGTACTTTATCAGTTTTCTTTGTATCATCTCCGGTATCCCTTTATGTAACAATAAAATATGTCATTATCAGAAAAATGTTGCAAAAAAAAAAATGAAAATAAATGCATTACACTATATTTAAAAGGATCAATCAAGCAAATCCTTTATAAGAAATACATAAAGATATAATAAATTTTAAAAATAACAATATTACAAAAATAAATAAATATAATAAATGGATAGAACTACATGTCTCGCTTTTATATGGAATTAATCAATTTATTGAAACACAAACATTATTTATATTATTAATTTACTTGATGTCCACACTACCTAGATTTTAACAAGTTTTTAACAAGTTCGAATGCAACTACGTATATTTTCGAATTTACGAACAAATATCTTTGTGTCAGTGTAAACGTGAGTTTATGCAAAAATTGCCAAAATTTAACTAGTATAGATGGTGGGTCATTCTTTATTCAGTTATTCCGATTATCGTTGAAAATAACCTTCAGGAATTTAATTTGTTCAATTAGACACAAGTTTTGTTGGTCTCAATTAAATGAAAGATTAACCAAAAACAATCAATACACATAAACAATAGGAAAGGAACTTCGAAAAAGTAAAAAGCATTATAAAGTATCTTTCCTTTGATCTTTACCTTACCGAACTTACCAAATTGTTGTTAATTAGCATATAAAAAGCATTTAACGGTAGGATTAGCGGTAGGATTAATAAAATCGGCTTTGCATTTCAAGTGGGCTAGGTTCCATTCACGTTGAATGTGAAAAAATAGGTAAAAATAATTTTTCAATAAATGCAACGAAAAATTTTTTTCTCAAAGGGATGTGGTTATAATAACAACTTCTCTCATAATCGTTTTATTCAATGGGCTAAGGAAAGTCGATAATGGCTTTAGAATCATTCATAATGATTTTTCTCATACGAAAAGCAAGACAGTCAAAATGATCTAGTGATTTGTCTAGTTTGATCTAGTCTGGTTTTTCGGTTCAAAATGTATTAGATTTTATTTCGTTAGGAATATTATCTAGAGTCCTATTAATGTAAGGAAAATCATTTTTAGTATTAAGAAGTGAAAAAAACTCTTGTATTGAACTATGTGTTTTAATGTAGATTTAAAATAGTACACAAATGTGTGTGAAAGATATATAAAATATAATAACATAATATAAGAATGAACTTTAAGGTCATTTGCAAACTTTGGGTCTAAATTAATTTTGGTAAGGTCATATGAAGGCTGTGAAACAAAATTTCTCTGCACTTCAGAGTACCAGAAAACATGTTACTACAATGCGTAGTACAATTATGATGTCATATCAGAAGTTATACAATTTTTAATTAAAAACAACAAAATAAACTGAAACAATTTTAACTTGAACATATGAAAGTCAACGCAATTAGTTAAGTGCATAATCGAAAATGAACATATTATTTGCAGTTTTTTTTTCAATATAATAATCCAAGCTGTGCAACTTCTCTCAATTAAACATATACCTAAAGCTTTTTGCGTAGTTGTTTATTACCCTACAGTTGGCATTTGACTATATCTGCATATAGTAGGAGCATGACACATATGTACTCGTAAAATTAATAACAAAAATAACAAGAAAGTAAGAAAGTTAAAGCTACGATTAAAACAGTCTAAGTAATAGGACGAATACGAAGAGATACTCTTAAATCTCAACTACATATACAGAACTAGCTGCTTAATAAGCGATACATATAGATTAAGCAAAACCCCTGGTTGTATAATTTTTAGATCCATTCTAATATATATTGCACAAATATATATTATATATACTATTTCTATAAAAGTAACATAAACAGCGTAGGATATCTTGTAGTCTATCAGACCGATTAACTAATAATTTTTTTATCTGCAGTTTTAAACTCGTACTTCAATGTCATGCATGGACTGATACTAGTCGGTGTTTACCTTTTCGCCATCTGTTATTTGTTATACTCGAATTGTTAGCGTTTTACGTCATTTGCATAATAAATGCTTCCAAATAATTTCAATTCAATCGGAAAGAGTAAAATAGAGGACAAGTTGTGTGGGCAATCGTGGTACAAACAGAGAGCATCGAATTACTATCAAAAGAGAAGCAAATTTAGATTTTTTTGGATTGTTCACTTGTAATATTGTCTTCAGGCGGTATTTCTTGGATGAAATAATGAAGACTTTTCACTTCAATTTATGTATAAACCAATAAATTAAAACAAGAGCACGTTTTGAATTTTATAAATATTTTCTTTCAGATTTCAAGTGGGAGTAGGAAGAGTTAAGCATCGAATTAAGTGGAAAATTATTTATACATCAACATAAATATTTTTCATGTGTAAAACTGACAAAATACGGCAGTTTTGCCGAGGCACTTCAGAAACAAGCGATTGAGAAATAAATTCTTCCGCTATACGCAAAATTGTTTATATTTTAAGGGCAAAAAAAATACAAAAAAAGGAAATAATTCATTAAATCAACTTTTATGAAAAAGTTTGAAACTTTTAGTGAAATAAAAACGTATTATTTTCTCATATAAAATCGAAATCGAAATAGATGTGCAAGGTGGTCATATCGGTTTGTTATAGTATACAAAATGCTTTTTTTTTTCAAATATAATCATTTCTCTTAATATTAGTCTGGATACAAACCAATTCATTCTGTACATAAACCCATTCATTCTATATACAAATATTAAGGCGTCTTTAAATATGTAAAATACATTTAGTTCGAAATTCAAACATAACTATGCATTTTAGTAAAATCGGTTTCTTTAGAATCAGACAGAAATTAAATAAAATACTGTTTGCAAAAAAAGGTACGGTGACTTTTTTTAGTAATCGATGTACATATATGGTAACATGTATAGTGGCCAATTATACTGCATTGCCTGGTTTTAATGAATTATTGGTTTTTATGTCTACTGTGGGTTGGATCCAGTTACGTAACATATCTGTTGCTTTCTTTTCGGTATAAAAAACGTTTCTAGTTGCATTTTATGTCCTAAATGTCCTAAACTTTTCCATTATTGTGAAATATTTTTTCACAGATTGATAGAGAAGAATTTTCTTTGCATCATCAGCTTTAAGCGGAAATAAATACTGTAAACGTTGATTCAAAAATAAATAAAGTAGGTATTTATATTTTAATAAGGTTATAATACATACTCATATATTTAAGGTTCAGGCTCATTAACATCACAGTTAGAATAAGAGTAGTAGTTTTCAATCTTATATTTCAAGTTTTCTCATAGAACTAAAATTTTTTTAATTTGTTTAGGTTTTTTACATTTGATGTTTTACTTAATACGCGAAGTATTACATATATTGTAGCACAGGGCTGTTCAAAGTACGGCCTGCGGGCCATATGCGGCCTGCAGCTAATGTTTGTGTTACGCAAATTTTCTATTATTTACATTATTTTATTTTTTTGGTATATCAAATAAATAAATTTAAATGAATAACACTTAATTCAACATTATTATCGTGCTTTTATTTTTCTCCAAAACAACTATGAACGTATGTATTTGTTTTTGCAGACCTCCACTCTGTACAGTGATTTGTATTGGCCCGCGATCGCATGTAGTGTGGACGGCCCTGTTGTAACGTATTTTTTGCTGAGTATCTGTGTTTAAGGTTGGCGTCATTGTTGCATACTTTTTATTTCTTTCTTTGACTAACAAATCATTTATTAAATATATGTTATTTCTGTTTATGTATATTCTGTTTATAATTTTTTGAACTTACATAATTGTGTTAACTGAGAAAACGGCTAATTTTAATATATTTGTAATATTTCGACTTGATACCTATTGATGATACCTATTGAACATACCTCGCAACAACAATATATTAATGCGCCATCTATCAGTCACTTTTCGACACATGTTCCCCTTCTGTGTTGTCAAACTTTCATCTCTGACAGATTGTAATTTTCTTTGTTCAGATTGAGTCGCGTGAGTTTGCCGTCTGCTGTTTTTAATAATTAAGTTATTGAATTAATTTTATATAGTATTATAAATAAAATGGTAAGAAATAATTGAAAGCGCATATAAATCATAAATTTAAAGCATAAGAAGATTTTATACACTACACGAAGCCATAAATTTAAGGCATAAAGAATTTATATACACAGCGTTAAAGCCATCTGGTTTCAATTTTCATAAATAGAAGCTTTGTTCAATTTAATTTATTACTAATTCAATACAGAATTATTAATTTGCACAATATTGAAACATATTACAATAGTTAAGTGCATAACATTTTGTTTAAATTGGAACTACAAAAACTGCAAACATAACCTCCAAAGAAGTTTCTACACTGATTAAGCCGCATGTGAATTGTTTACATGTATAAAGCGATGACGGCATACATGTTCTTTCTTACATTGACTCATGGTTTTTGTATCTGATTTTAGCAACCTCAAATCGTACTACTTAAAGAAGGCACCGATACGTCACAGGGCAAACCTCAGCTAGTATCTAACATAAATGCCTGTCAAACGATTGTTGACGCAGTGCGTACCACTTTAGGTCCAAGAGGCATGGATAAACTTATTGTTGATTCAAGTGGGAAAGCAACAATTTCAAATGATGGTGCTACCATAATGAAATTATTAGAAATTGTACATCCAGCTGCAAAAACCCTTGTTGATATAGCGAAATCACAAGATGCAGAGGTATAATTAATTTGAAACAAAGCTAAGACATGCATAATATTTGAATTTTCAATAGGTTGGAGACGGTACTACTTCCGTTGTATTGCTTGCTGGTGAAATACTTAAACAAGTGAAACCGTTTGTAGAAGAAGGTGTCCACCCACGTGTAATAATCAAGGCTATTCGTAAAGCAGTTTTATTGTGTATTAATAAAATTAATGAGATGGCTGTGCGCATAGAAAAGCAATCTAAAGAGGAGCAACGTTCTCTTTTGGAGAAATGTGCAGCAACAGCTATGTCATCTAAGTTAATACATCAACAAAAAGATTTCTTTTCAAAAATGGTTGTTGATGCGGTGCTTTCTTTAGGAGAATTATTACCGTTAAATATGATTGGTATTAAAAAAATTTCTGGTGGCTCTTTAGAAGAATCACAGTTGGTATCAGGTGTGGCATTTAAGAAAACATTCACATACGCCGGTTTTGAAATGGCTCCAAAATCTTACAAAAATTGTAAAATTGCATTACTTAACATTGAGTTGGAACTGAAAGCTGAACGTGATAACGCCGAAGTACGCGTAGATAATGTTAAAGAGTATCAAAAAGTTGTTGATGTTGAGTGGCAAATTTTATATAATAAATTGGCTAAAATCCATGAATCAGGAGCAAATGTAGTTCTATCCAAATTGCCGATCGGTGATGTTGCTACACAATATTTTGCTGATCGTAATATGTTCTGTGCTGGACGCGTTCCTGAAGATGATCTTAAGCGTACAATGAAAGCATGCGGTGGTGCTGTTATGACCACTGCTAATGATATCAAGCCTAGTGTTTTAGGTCAGTGTGAATACTTTGAAGAACGTCAAATTGGAGGTGAACGTTTTAACATTTTCCAAGGTTTGTTAAATTAGTTTTTGTTTTTGTTTTGTGTTTTTAATATTGTATTTAAAAAATATTTAGGTTGCCCGCAGGCACAAACATGTACCATGATATTGCGTGGTGGTGCTGAGCAGTTCTTGGAGGAAACTGAGCGTTCTTTGCACGACGCTATTATGATTGTAAGGCGTACAATTAAGCATGATTCCGTTGTTGCTGGTAAGTAGCTATATTGTAAATTCATGTAGTATATTGTAAATTTAATAGTATTCATTACAAATTATTTTATGAAATAATCAAAACTTAAGAGAATAATATAAAAATTTCTATTAATAACTATTTTAATACTCTTTCCATTAGATCTTAAATATAAGATTTACTATTTTGTATAATTTCATTAGTATGTTTATAGAAATTAAATTTTAAATGAGTTAAAAATACTTTAAAGATTTCTCAACCTTTATCTTTTTCTATATGTCAACTCCTAATGCAAAACAGAACTTAAATGATTTAATTTAGTAGACTAACACTAATCTATTTATTTGTTTTATCAAGAATAAAATAAGATGCTTTAATTAAAAAAAAAAAACTGCTGTCGCTATGTTAAAAGTAATAGTTTTGTAGTTTTATTACAGAAACTATTAAAATATTCAAAAATTACATATGCTTACCTATATACATAGTATATAGGTTTTTTTGTTATCTGATTTATATGTAAATCATTGTATATGACTTTTTTAAATGATAAACTAGATGAGTAAAGTATAAATATGAGTATATATATAAAATAAGTGATAGATAAGTACAATTAATATAGTTGTTCGCAAAAATACGAATTAATAGAAAGTATATAGAAGTTTGATTAGACATTAAACAATGTGGAGGAATAAGAAGAGTTATACGGTTTAAAATAAAAATAAGGATGAAATAGGCAGGAAAATTAAATACAATCTGGCTCCAGATGAAGGGAATTTGTCACTTCATCGGAACGGGGCTCAATTTGTGAGCGCATTAATGCATGAAAGAACTTTTAATTTCTAAGTTTAATTGTATGTTTCTCCTAAATAATTAATGTAAATAAATAAAAAGGGTTGTTTTGGAATATCAATTAATAAATAACACAAATTAAAGACGTATTTGGTTACGTCACTAATATCAGAAAACAGTTAAATTTTTATTGTTTTTGAAGTTGTCAAAGTTTCCTCTAAGCTTTACAGATCAAATACTTGTTACCGGTTGCAGATCAAAATAATTAAAATTGTTTAAAATTGCTTCAAGTAGTTTGCAACTCATTGTTGGTTCCTCCGAGATCTGCTGATTTTCGTTGCCATTTGTGCAAAATCCACTATTATATCTAATTCCTTTAAGACTTGCCCGAATTGAATATGGTTGCGACTTTAAATATTTACATTTAATAAATTCATTTCGTGAAAAAAAATTTTTAAAATGGGTGTAAATAATAGGTTTTCTCTAAAACTATAAATTTCTGTTTTTATTTGATATAAAAACTTTATTAATATATTTACCCATGTCTCGATGGGATTGTATTTATCCATTACATAGACGGCACTTTAAATTAATAAAGTGTAAAAGAATGAATCTGTCAAAATGATCAATTTTAGAGAAGGAATAGGACTCCTTTCATTCAATTTTTTATATAAATATGAAATTTCTTTCCTAATCCTTCATGATAACCATGCGTTCATGCGTTTTTCTCTGTCATTTTATGAACTATGAAATTTATGTCCCCGGAAATCAAATGTCTTAACTTTTAAACTTTAAGCTTAATTCTAATAATTGTATAAAAACAACAGAATCCAATAAAATAAGCATTGGCTTATTTTAGTAGCCACAGTAATGCTTATGGAGCCATGATGGTGACGGAGCTCCGGTCTAGTGATTGAAGGTCTGCATACCAAATTTAGATTTAATGGCTTTTGATATGACAAGCCAGATAATCTCTAATAATAGAAGACAAGAAATTTTAACTTTTGTTAATAGGGTTTGAAAGTGCTTAAGTGTTGGTAACATATTATTACATGACAAGTTATTATGACAGTGCATCTTCTCAAAAAGTAAATATAATGCAGGCGGGGGGATTAAATGAAGGGTCATTGTTCTAATTATTGATATTATACTTTATAGTTGCAGAGCTCATTAGCCGCTAATAAAGTCAACTTTTATTTTGAATTTATATATAGTGTTCTCCTCTTGCGCAAATTAAAAAGATTAGTTTTTTGCTTCATACATTTTTTTAATTATGTTATGTGTAGATAATTAAATTTATATAGCAGAAAAATTTATATGATTTATATGTAATATATACATTTCAAATAGAAATATAGATATAAACAAATAAGTTGTGTTTATAATAGAAACTATTGAAATATTTACAACCTTTGTCAATAAAAAATCTGAATAGTGCATTTTTGTCACTATTAAAATGAAACTTTAACTTTAGTAGTTATTGTTTATGTCATTTCATTTTCATTATTAAAACTGCAATATACGAAACGTTCATTTTTATAAATGCATTTGCAGTTTAACATGATTATGTGATGTAGACACAAGATTATATCTTGTCTTACATCAGATGTGATGGCATTTTATAACTTTTTAGTTAACAGTTTTAAATAAATGCTATAAGTACTTCGCTCTAAACTAGAAATATATATAGAATATTATGCTACATATTAATTTGCTGCTTAGATTATACTCTCTGATGAACCATTGCTTTTGCAACAATATGCCTTTAAAGTGTTTATTGAAAGACTTGACGGTGGATACTCATTTCTCGTTTCTTTTTTTCCTATACTCCTATACTTTGTCCTATGCTTTTTTCCTATATTTAACGACATTGCTACTATAGCAATATAACCCCATCATTGTAAAGTAAATTTTGCACTTGTACGGAGTTATTTATCTTCTGTAATGTCAGTCTTTCCTAATTATATCTTCATTATTAAGGACCCACGTTTTTACAATTGTTTATAAAATGGATCTTATGATTGATAAAGTTTCTTGGACAGTAGTCGTATTAAAAAAAGTGAATATTGTGATAATAATCTTTTTAGCAATTTGTAATGTATCAAATATAGCTGTGTGTCTTTATAAGAAATTAATATCACGCTGATATTTTTAACTCGATACTTGATATTGGATACAGTATTATTTACTTAGTCAGCACAAGTTGTTTTTATATGTTTTATTTTAAGTATTAGGTCTTAATTGTACTATATGGTCTAATGGTTACCCTGAGTAAACAATTCTTACGTTTCGTTATCATCAAAATATTGTCAGCATTTAGACAAATTGGTATTATTTTATTAATTATAGTTTTAACTTTATTTATATTATTTAGTGTGCTTTAAAGTAGCAAGTTGATATTTAATACGATAAGGTATTCATCTTATTTAACGTCGTATTGTATATGGGCTCGTGCGTTTACAAACCGCACGGATTTTGGCATAAAATGACCTCATCATATCTGATTTTGCTGAAATTTTTTTAGGATTTTATTTTTTTCATATAATAAGAAGACCCATATCTTGGAAAAAAATTTTGTAGTTTTTTTCCTAGGAGATATGGACTCATGGGGTTTTGAGAATTAGCATTGTAGACATATTTTCAAATGGTCATATCTCAGACTTTATAAATGTTAGAAATTTGTTGCGTTTTAAAGGTAATTAAATTGAGCTTTCAATAAATTGTTTGTATATAAGTACTAATATTAACAGGTATATTTAAAAAAAAAATATTTTTAAAAATGTATTCCCAGAATTTTCATTTTTTATATTTTATATAGATTTAGTTTTAAATTTTACTGAGAAATAAAAATTTTCAGGATAGCATATTATTTATTAAATTTTATCATTTTTTTCTCCCGCAAAACATATCAAGCACAGATGTACTATATGTTCATTGAAGGAATTTTCAAAGAAATTACTACAAATATTCTTATATGTCATAATATTTTTGATTTCGATAAGTAATAAAAATTCTACATAAGAATCAAAAATTTTAAAAAATTGATTTATCCTTCACATCACACCAAACACATAAGATATTTCAGTAAAAAAAAAGGAATATGTCACATGAATTGCTCGTTTTTGGATTTAGATTATCAAATAAATTTTACTTAAAAAATAAATATTTCCAATGAGGCATTGCTTTTAGGAGTAATTAAAAAAAATTTATTTATTAGGTGTCCTACACGTCACTCATACGAACCATAATACCATTAAATCAATTTTCCAAGAAAAGCGATGGAAAAATTTTTACTTTCTATTTCTGAATTGAATTTATTATTAAATTTTACATAAAAATGCAACTTTTTAGGACGTTATTATTCTCAGAAGCATTTTTATTAAACAAATTAGTGTCATCTCTATTTTTAAATTACGAATATGAAATTATTAATATTCCTTCCGATGACTCTAACAATAGCGATAAAGAAGGTGACTCGCATCAATTTTAAAGAATCTACAGGAAAAATTTAATGGTATAGTAGATAGAACTATGAAAATAAAAATATTGAGTGTAATGATTAATTGATCTTTCCGAAGAGTCACGAAGAATCACGACTTACTTTCCAAACTCTATAAAGCATATGATCACTATAGCTAAAAAGTTGCTTCAAAAAAAGGTATATTAGAAGATTCAAATTTAAAAAGTCAATGATTGCTAGAAAAACATGTAAATGAAACAGTTTTCAACCTTTACAAATGTGATGAAAATAGTGAAATAGTGCCTAGGAATAAATACTGCTTATTTGTAAAAATTAATGAAAGAGGGACCCAATTGCAAAACCGATTTACTCTAAGTAAATTGAAAGAGCCGCATATTTTTTTCTAAATTTGTATCTTTACGACCACAGTATTCAACTAACGAACGTTTTTGCTTAAAGTTTTCACTCGGGGAGATAGTGTCCTGTATTTACTCGTTTTCAGAGTGTTTATTCAGCAAACTTATAGAGTTATATCTTTCGGTTTGTTGCGACATAATAATTAGTTATTAAGTACACTTTGCTACTTTTATACATGGTTTGAAACAGATGCATTCTATTATATTTCGTTAGGTTTTTTTAAGATCCACCTTGTTTGTCATTTAGCTAATTTTTTTGATATCTACCGCCTAGGTTTTGATAACCGAGCTCAAAAGTATATATTTTTATTAGCCAAAATTAGTTATAAAAATATATCATTTATATCATACACAAAAATATCATTTATTTCAATTTAACATTGTAATTCTAATGACCATAAGTAATTAAGATAGTTCGGATACAATAAAATACGATGACGTATGGAAAAAGTATTTGTATGTTAAAATTTTTGTTATCAGTGCTGGTAGTATATATTGTTTAACTTTTTGTGGTATTCAGGCCGTGTGCGAGTTCGAGTAAATTGAGATAAAGTAAATTCAAATTTTCTAGGGATTTTTTGCACTGCACTTATGTAAATATTTATTTATTTATTTATTGCACTTATTTATGAATTTTGGTCAAAAGTTTTCAAATTTATTTATTTATTTGTTAAACATCTTATACAATTTTCACAATGGTAACACCTAATTTACCTAATTCTTATCTTATTTACCCTACTCTTATTTATCTTATTTACTTTATCTTATTTAATTCAGGTAAATATCAACATTCACTGCCATACCGACATAATTTACTATTTCCTCCAATTTACCATCAATTTACTCGAACTCGCACACGACCTCAATCACTTTTTGTTGAATATTACGTTACTGTTTAAATATGTTGACTATTTAGTATTACAATATATAATAATAAAACATATTATAGTTAATCTATTTGAATTAGCCGTTATTGAGATTTTTTTGGGTAGACTTTACTTTGATACCATGTATTTTGGTAATTTTTGAAAATGGAGCATTCACTTGAATCTACATTTATGTAATTTTGTTATTTTCTTAGGAAACATGTTGTGTATATAAGTAGTTCTAATTATAAATATATTCAAATTTTAGCAGAGCTACTTTAATAGAAACATATTTTTAAACATTGAACATTTTCATACAGACTTTTTTTATAGAAATTGTTTGTTAAATTATTGACTGGCGTTTTTATATTTGATTATTTTAATCACTTTTTTAGTGAAGTTAAGGGGCTTAGTTCGTAACTGATATAAATGCAATTTATTAAGATACTTCATATGTCTTATAACAAATTTTATTTTTAGCATATGTCTTTGATTTTATTTTTTAAAATATATTTAAGTAATTTAAATTCATCGTTTAGCATATATTTCGTAATTTATATGATTTTGTTTAAATACGTGACTTGCTAATAAAGTATGAACTGAACGTTGTTTACAATTCTCTTATTTATTAAAAATTTTTTGTTAAAAGTAAATAATTATGGGAATGCAGCTGTGAAAATTATAGCCTTTACGCTCAAATTCTATTCGCAAACATTATTTAGTATAAACTAATTAAAAATCAACGCACTGCTACTGACACAAAAAATTACAAAATATGTATGTATGTATGTGGTTTATCTAATAAACTGCAATACAATATATGAGATAGTTTTTTTATGGAAGCTATATGTGCTTATATCGCATAAACGAAAAATTGTCCAGTTTCCAATTACGTAAAACTTTTGCTATCGTCGTATCGGCTAAACTGAACTAATTTAATTTACTTTTTTACCCGCTCTTTTGAAAAATGTATGTGAGCGCTAATTTAGATGTATTGTCGAAAAGAAAAATTAAGAACAACAGAATTAATGTATAAAAAAAATCAAAAAGTAATTGAATTCATTTGAAGTCACGTTGAATGCGAATTAATTTGCAATTTAATCTAGATAAATATTTGTAGAACAAATATGGTATCTTGCACACTAGCAACTTGAATTACTAGTTTTACTTTGAAATTTATTTATTTTTGCGCCCCCTATAAAGTAAGAGGGCTTTCCAAAAATTCCGAACAGATGCAAACTTACAAAGAAGGATTGCATTGCACGGGGTAGTTATTCAATGGTGCCAGCATAAATACTCTCACTAAACGTTCATTGAGTATTACGCTCCCCATGACAAGGAAGACCAAATATAGCCAAAGCTAGTATTATAAATCAGCACAACGCTAAAGAGAATGAGAATTATATTCTTTATATGTGCATTATATTACATGTACATACATTAATATGATAAAATGGTTTTGTATGCATAATTAACGGTGCAATTTTGATATAGGTAATTAAATTTTTTTTGACAAATGCTTGAAAAATATAACGAAAGACAGTTTGGAAGATTTTTGGTATTCCGGTTCAAAAATCTTTTAGAAAAAATGTTATCATTTGTAATTCACTTTCATAGGGAAATCAAGATAAAGTAACAGCTGTTAATCACTTCTTTATCTAATTAAGAATTTTATATGAATACGAATGTGAAGAAAAGCTGCAAATTATATGCATAATTACTGATTTTTATAAATAAATAATTATTTAATGCATTTAATTCATCCCATGAAAGAAATGGCAGCAGCTATTCCTGCATTAAGTAAAGCAGTGGCAAAAAAAAAATTAATTAGTTCTAAAATCATAGCTTAAATATATATAAATAAATAAAAATTAAATAAATATTAATATTTAAATATATATAAAAACATATACATATATTAAACATATATTAAACAAATATAGAAAATATATTTTTTTAAATTTGCGCTGTATTAAAAACGAAGTTAAATATATTTGTTCCATTTCCACAAATTTTAATTAATTAATAACACTTATTTTAATTATTAGTTTATTTTGTATACTGAAAATTTATTTGTTTTAAAATTCATTTATAGAAAACTTTAGTCGGAAAACACAAACAAAATGTTAACTGACAATCATAAGATGCGTTCAATAGCACATCTTTTATTTCGTCTTTTAAAAGATAAAATAGAGTTTTTAAGACAGCTGCCAGAATACAAAACAACTTCCCAAAGATTTTTGACTGTGATGCGCAGAAAGATAGTCGTCAGAACAGACATGTAAATTTAAATTATAAATAATAATTTAAATTAATTTAAATATGATAACTTTTATTTAGAATTAGGAATATTTTTTTATTAAAGTTGTAGAAATTTGTTGCCAGAATTAAATTAATTTTAATATGAAATATACTTTAATATCCAGCACTTTATTAAGGATAAGGCGTATATTATTTATTAAAGTTGTAGTAGTTTGTAAGTATTGGAAGTAAAATCGCAGATCCAAAAGTTTGTTTAAAAATATTTTTTTTTTATTCATTCCTGCGAGACTAATTAGATCAGTTATGTTTGTATGTTCGTTAAACCGCATTTAACTTGATAAATAGAGGAGCCATTAGAATTAAACTGTAGACAGAAAGACTAAATCAACTTTACGAATGGAAAAATTAGTTTCCTATACTTGTATTTTGCGATATAAATTTTACGTTGAAATGGAAAAAATTTATTTAAAATAGTATAGAATACAAGTATCTGATTATTGAAGTTTCAGTAAAGTAAAAGAATTATTTTTTTCAATTGGCCACAATAGATAGTGGGACAATGTAATTAAATTTTTGTAAAATATTAATAAATTTGTTTAATTCTATTTTATTGTAATAAAATTCAATTATTAAATAATCGTAGTATTATTAATAATATTATTTAATATGTATAAAAAAATGATGGTTGTTGTAGTAATATTCTTTACCGTTCTTATTCTTTGTTATCAAACTACTCATATTAGTTAAATACGGTTGCGGTGATCTGATAAAGTAGCGGCGATATTTTGCAATTTTGAGACTAGTTATATAGATTATAGTTTTGATAAGTGGTTCCATCTGTTTTGTTAATAAAGGATTTTGTTGTTGCTGTAAAGAACCAGTTCCAAAAAAAATAGCCGAAACCGGTTTAACAATGTACTTTGTTGTTACGTTACTATTTTTTTTTTACTAAAATTAATTAACAAATTCTTTGAGAAAAGCCTCTCCGTTCTCTCTATCACTGTATACTTCTCTCTCTCACTGCCACTCTATCCTTTTCTCTCTCTATCTATCTTTATCTCTTTCTATCTGCTTCTATCTCTATCTTATTCTCTCTCTCTTTCTTTCTGTTTCTGTCTGTTATTTTTACTTTTTATCTTACATTCTATTTTTCAATCTCTTTCTATTTTTCATCCTCCTTATATCTTTCTCTTTCTTCTCTTCATCTATCTTTAAATCTTATATATCTCTCTTTTCTCTCCACCTATCTCTATTTATCTCTATGTTTATATCTGTCATCTATTCAACTTTCTATTCGCCCATTACACTTTTGGTGACACTCATGTTACTTTACTGCATTTTACATAAGTTGCTAACCATTTATTTGGTATTTTAAGGTTATGTTTAGAATATCCTAAAATAGAATTGTGTGTTCGATTATATTGAAACCGATTATAGCTGTGTGTAAGAATACTTCAATGATCGGATGGGTCTTCGGGAAGATGTTTGTGAAACTTTTATTTAGTATTCAGTACAATAGTTTGATTGATTATTCAGACTATTTAGTATATATTATACTATTGTATTTTTGTTGCTACTGCTGTATGAGCCAATCCATTATATGTATTGCTTCATATAGGACTACTTCATATGAATGTAAATATAATATATAATAAATTATAAATAGCAAAAGATTAAAATAGTAATTAAAAAAGTCGTTTAATGTTTACTCAATTTATATTTAGATTTTTTTCCTATTACGATTTACTACTCCTACTTTTTTGTGTTGTTTTTTGTTTGTTTGTTTGTTCTCTTCTACCTAAATAATATAAAATGTTATGATTTTGCAACGTGACTGCCACTATAGTTTTATTTTGTTTATGTAAACGCAAAAGTGATACATCCAGACGTAGACGTAATACCTATAAACTCTTATGCCATTATGTGTTTTTCTAGACAAGAGTAAATGAAATTCAATCCTTTTGCGAATTTTGCACCAACGTGACAAAATTTTTGGTCTGCTTTGCCAAGTTAAGGTTTGCCTTTTTCTGCGATTATACGAGTATAGTCAGTGCTGGCGAACAGGCTTTGAAAATTAAGTTTTATGAATTTGTATGTCGCAATGTAAAGTTTCCATGAAGTTTATTCATTTTATGCAATACTTAAAGAATGCTATGACTATGCTAAATAAGAAAAAAAGCAATGAAAATTATAATATATGAAAACACTTTTCAAAAAAATATATAAAATTGAAAAGTCTGATAAAAAAGCCAAAATCATATGAAAATTTACATTCACTTTTAGTTGCTTTCTTCACTCTTTACTTTGCTCTAAGACGTAATATCTCCAATGTGCGTTATTAGGTCCACAAGTGGCAGGGACTACGTGACATTTTATTTTTCATTAGTTTTTCTTACATTTTTTCATAAATCGGTTTAGTACTTTCATTTTATGTTCATATAAAATTAACATGAATATTTATGTATTACTTGATAACTTGAAGGGATGATTGAATGTTTCTGAATCGGGACAATTTGGACACAGCACATATTTTAAAAAAAGGTAGTAAATTATATTACACCTTCTATAAAGTTTTCTCAAGTTTTCTAGCAGGACCTTTACTTAACATGTTGAAGATCGCATTGAAAAATCTTATTTCACACATAGGGAGCGGCATTTTTTTTATTGTTAATTACGAATATTGATTTGATTAAATAAAATCGTTTTAAAATGAGGTTATGGCAAATTAACTAATTCCGCTATATGCAGTATCTCTCCGAGGAACCGGCGAATGGAGTACTATACATAAATTGAATATTAATCACGCAAACAGTTGTACAAGCGGTCCCCAGGTAAAATATGTCGTGTACCCACCCGTGAGTACGCGGGCCGGTAATGTTATTACGGAGTAACCCACTGATGGAGCATGCGGTCTTTAACGTGTTAAAGTAAAATGATTTTTACTATTTGCTAGTAAATATAGATAACTCAAATTTGTCAACCTTTAGTTTGTACCTTAATATGACTTAATAAATTTAGTCGTTATAGTATAGTAAATAAAACCGATACTGAAACAATGATACGATTAATCCACTTAAAAACGCACACACAACCGTTTTTAATTGCAACCAATATTGAATTGAATATCACTTGAGCTATGATACTTCTCATTAACACATTCAAGTATGGCTGTGTAGAAAAAGTGAACGCTAACTTATTATAATAATCTTTCTAATAATTAGATTAAATTAAGACGCTTTCAACTATACGAAGAAAACCACACTTACCTTATCGAGGACTTTGGTATTATGGATATTACAGGAAACTGCTGTATAGACGACCCTGTATGAACTTAAAAAGTTCCCATTTCTTTCAAATTGTGAACTTCTCATTTATAGAAATACCATGCACATAGGTTATTCTGAACGAATAATATACTACTAAAAAATTGTGTCTTAGATTCCCAAAAAATTTATTAAATCACCTTAGTAATAATAGATTTATATGGTAGATATGCCGGCAACTCATGTAAGATGCATTTTAATTAGAAGTTCCGTAAAATCACAAACGATATCACTTTGGTCTAAGTATGAGCGGATATACTTTACGCAGCCACTTTAATCTAATCTCGTCTTCCAGCAATTACGGTTTAAGACAGAACCTAAACAATTGCACAAAAAGTATATGAGAATTTATATAAAAACTGTATTATGGATTAAACATTATTTTTATGTACTTTACAAAAATATGTAATTGCTGTTGTAGATCTAGATATAATTGAAGAAAACACTATCGAACTGGTAATGTTAACTTTGCTTCAAGCCATAGGGAAGCGCTTATTGAAAACTACACCTAAATACTTTATACATTATTATAGTCCTTGGCACTTATGTGGATTTTCAAAAATAAGTCAAAATATATGTGACAGTTCATAAACCCCCACATAATCTATAAAGTCGTATTTTTTAATTACAGTTTTGATAAAATGGAGTTGTTGACAGTAATTCTCCGATTGAACATAGTTTGTTTGGAAGTATGGTTCTGTTGATCATGTTGTTTTACTCTTGTTATCTGTATATATTGTATAAAGCTGAAATATAAGTATTGTGTAGAGCACCGGATCTAAAAGTGTCTTTATGGAAAGACAGCATGGATAGAACGCAATACTTCGTTTTCATGACAACTAATTTCAGTACTACTCGTATAACTAAGGTAGTGCCAAGGAAGGTAGTGGTAGTACGCGTAATAAACTAGCGAAATTTATTAATGTACTATTAGTAGTAATATTTAGTAGATATAATAATAACTACTATCTAAAGTGTAACTTGCTTAAGTGCCGAATTGTTTTCAAAATGCACTTATCGTCTACCTATTCACCTATCCATGACAAGTTTATTGAACTCGTAAAGTACGGGTAGGTAGGTACGGGTTGCCCCAAGCAGTTACGAGTGCATGCACGGTATTGCACTTTTAGTTTTTTTAGTTTTTTTAGTTTTTTTAGTTTTGTTTTGATTTGACTTGAATTGCTTTAGCTCGCCTTGAATGTTAGTATGCATTTGCGATTGCAAAAACATAATTTACTTGTCAGCGTACGATTACATATTACATATATACATTTATATACATATACAATTCCCATACTTGCGTTCAGTTTTGGTTGCTTGGTTGTGTTTACAAAAAACTGAAAGATATAAACTTATAAGTAAACTTAAGTGGCAAGCAAAACTATTCGCAATTGTTTTTGTAACTTAAGTTGTGGGGTATCCATAACTAAATTTATAGCATTTTATTCGCAGTTTTTATTATTATTATTTTTCTAGCTATCTTTGATAAGTATTATAAACAATATTTAACGACTTAGCAGTTGCAATGAAAAATAATTTATAAAAAACTTTAGGGTACCGGTCTAGAACATACTTACTATATGCCATACTTAAGCATTTTGTGAATAATATTTACCTTCATTTCTTTATAGTTTTTCAAAGATAATTTATTTTTGTTTGGGAGTATGAGGTGAAATAGCTACTTTTTTTTTGATTCTTCGTTAGCCTGTACCTTCCCTCCTCTCGAATTCCAGTATGCATGAGAAAATACATTAATAATTAGATACTTGATTATTTAAAGCTAAATTATTTAAGGCTAAACTTAGTGCCTATTGCCACTTTATATCTGATTTCTAAAAAAAAAAACTTTTTTCTTAATCGTAGCCTGTCTTTCAAACACAGGTTGCTTAAATTAAAATGAGTATTGTTAATTAAGGATAGCTAATGATATTTAAACTGAAGTGATTGATTTATATTATATAGATTATGTGTGGACTATGTATATTTTTTCCATATTTAACTCTGCTAGTATGTAGTTTGGTAAAGCAATTTATTTGTAATACTTTTCGGTTTCTGGATATAGATTTAGAAACTAAGTGCATTAAATGGATTTAAATAAACTAAAAAAAAATATTAGACTTATTTACTGTTTGCAATTTATGGCAATCCAATCGATTTTATTTTTTATCCGAAATAGTTAGTATCACAATATTTGAACCCTGAAGGAATGGAAATAAAATCGAACCTAGACGTATAAAGAATAATTATTAATATTAGAATGAAGAGCGATATCTTGTTTGTGGCAAATGAAATCAATTGTTTCATCCTTGATGTGACTTTTCTAATCATAACATTAATTAAAAGTTTTATTAAACTTAACAATATAAATTCGGTTCAATGAAAGCGTAATAAAGGTAGAGTATGTGCTCATGAGAGTTACATCTCATCTTTATAAAGTTGTGTGAATATTTTTAACAGGATCATGCCTTGTTAAGAAATTAGTAAATAAAACGAATACTGATTTATTTAGACTCAGTTATCAGCCTTTTTGTTTGTAGACCCGAAGAAATAGTAAATCTATCGCACTCAGAGCCACAAAAGAGTGTTATATTATTCGAAAAAAAGGGAAAATTCTATGAAATGTGCATTTGTTTCACTTAAATTTGTAACAAAATGGTATAGGTAGACTGCGATATGTCTTAATAGTTTCTAATAGATTGTCTTCCTATCGAGATATTCTACGTAAATTTTTTTATCTATCTCTGTATTTTTCTATATTTTTAAGTGTTGTTAGCTGGCACTTTTGTTGCTGTTTATTTAGTTTTCCTTTGTTTTTTAATGCTCTTAGGTAGAGCCTTAGTTGTTATTTATTTAATATATGTATGTATTTATTTAATTTACATCGAATATTTTTAAACTATATTTCATTGAAACATATCTGACTTAATTACTTTTGTAAATATCATTGAAAATTCTGTTCTATACCTTTTGATCAATAAAAATAACTATTTAAAATGTAATGGATTCTTACAAACCCTATTCTTTATAGTGTAGCTATGACTTACTCTTATTCTATTTGAAATGTTTTAAGTGCATTGACCAAGAGTCTTTGAAATGCATATTATTAATTTCAATGCGAAACAATGCATTTTCTTATGAGAAGTTCAACGCTTTGTTAGTAGAATTGTAGAATTTTATTCAAAGAAACTAATGCGATTGTGAGCACACTGTCAACAATTACAAAAATTAATGATATACAATTCAATTTACATGTATATATATGTACGTAAATATGGTTGTTTTTTTTTAAGTTTATTTTTTTTGCATGAAACTTCTATCTGCTTTTGCGCACTCAAATAAATTGTATTTTGAATTTAAGAAAAAAAATTAATATAATGATTCATTATTTTATTTATTGAAACCTTCGTTTCTAACGGCAATGGGAACCTTTCAACTTAAATACAAAAGAGAAGACCTCAAACAAATGCATTTTTTTTCCAATACAGCTTTTTTTGACTAAAGTATTTGCCAAACCTTGGGAAAATGCAAATATTGGCAACAATTTAGTAATCTTTAAGTATCTTTAGGTATTTTTATATAAGTATATGTGCTTATATATGTATACTTATACTAATTGTACTAAACTATTAAAAAAGGTTTGGTCATGTGTTCCTTTATTAATATTTCAAATGTATTAAATTGTTTATATTAAAGGTGAATTTTGGTAACACTTAAATAAGCCAAATTAAGTAAAAAAATAAAATTTGATTCAAATATTTGTATCTTTTTATTTTTAAGCTATTTGAGATTAAATCTTTTTAAAAAAAACTTTTTTTTGAAAATCTATTATTGTGGTTAATACAAATTACAAATTTATTTGGTGCTATTGATGATTCTGGGGTTATTTTTCCTGTAATATTAGTAATTTAAGCTTAAAATGTGTTCTAAGAATTTCCAAATTATTTTATAGTTTTATGTTCCAAAAGTAGTTTAAGTTTCTTTGAAACATATTTCCAATTGTAATATAATAAATAATTCTTTTTTTTTTTTAAATTTATTTTTTTGTCATCTGTAGTACTTTTTATACACACGCTCTTTTCTGTTAAGGAAATTTTTATATTCTCATCCTGATCGCTGTATCACCAAAAATATTAACAAAATTATTTATAATGGTACGAAATATCGGGTTGCCTGTAGTAAGAAACTTCAGAAACTTAAGGAGAACCGATATTTAGTAAAAAATTGAAGTGAATAAATGATATTTAAAATACCAAAATTCCATTTGCGAATCACTATGACACGCTATTGAATTGAGTGGATCACATATTATAAGTTTTTATTCAAAAAAACGAGTAGCTATCCACAGGGAGAACTTTCTAAATTGTAAACTATCAAGTCATAAATCTCATTTTTAAAAAAATTGTAAAATGTCACAACATTATTTGACAAAATACATATTTAATTTAAATTAAATAAAAAAAAATTGTCTTGATCAAAAACAGATACAACTCCGAAGACGATGGCATTAACGAGCTGTCATAATATAGTAATTCCTCCTATAACGCGGTAGATTGGCTCCGCGTTATAGGGGTATTCCCGTACACCCCGTATAGACACGTGCAAAGGTACGCGAAGCTAAATATGAACTGTACAAATCCCCGGATTATATGGAATGCCCGTGTTTTATGGGGGATTGAAAACGCATTATAAGGGTATCGCGTTATAGGGGGGTTTACTGTATATATATATAATGATTTTAGAAGGGGAATGAAACTACAATCATCTGACCACAAATTAAAAAAAAAGTGGTGCAAATTTGAAATTGAGAATAAATTTTTGATGTTCTATTTCCAAAACAAGTAATTCTAAAACTACTTACCCTAATATATAATACGAGTATTCATTCTGTCTTGCAAATTCATTGCAAGGTGCAAAAAATGCACAGAATGCGCGAGATTGCAATGAACATTACAAATTGCACACACAAAATTTCTTGCAATTGTTTGCAATCTTGCTACACCTAAACCCATTTATATAAGCTTATAATAAAACAAAAAAGAAAAAACAACAGCTGTTTCAATATCTATTGCTTCTCGTGTAGAAGTGTGTGGCATGCTGCTAAAACAGCTGTTTCGTTTTGATGTTGCAATTCTGTAACAGAGGTGTTTTGTACTATTGCAATTTTAGTATAGCATTCTTGCATTTTGTGCACCTTGCAATGACTTTGCAGGACAGAGTGAATATCCCTAATAATTGTCGTTTATATTTTATATATTTCTGATAATAATCATCTACAGCATATAAATAAATACTTTTGATTTCATTTACTTTACAATTTGTTTTCATAATGCTTTTGTTTTGCTGTTACATTATTTGTATTTAGTATATATAACATAGTTTATGAAAAATATGTGTAAAAAGCAGATTCATATCAGTTTTACAAAATCTGATATTTTTGTTCGAGTTTTTGTTTTATTTTTAGTTTTTCAAATCTTCCCCAAAGCAAATGTTGAATTTATATAAGTGAGTTTTAAGTAGAACTGCGGACTGCATAATGCGAACGATTTGCTTCAATAAATTTGGGTCAACGATTTTCTAAATAAAAGTAAAAAGCGTACTTTTAATAGGGAATCCAACAAAAGGTCTACGATGACATGTTCAGATTTAAATGTAAATTTAAGCAACATTTAAAATACATTCACAAAATTTCAATTCCGTTTAAGTTTATTTTGGATTTAAAAAGCAAGCAATTTGATCTAAACTAAGTCTTCTATGTTACTAAGATAATTTAAAAATCACTTTTTACTTAATACATCAAGGAATATATGGAAATACTTGTAAATAAAACGTGTAATTGTAGAGTTAAAAATTTATTTTTATAATTAAAATTGTCATTAATCAGATAACAAAAATGTATTTCATGTTATTTCTATTTATGTACTATTTTGAAAAGTTTTAATTATCAACCCATTTAATCTAATAAAGAAAATTTGAAATCTAAAATCACATTTGTTGAAATTTTCGAAAAAAAAGTGCGGTATAACGTAAAGGCCGTTGAAGGAGCATTAATTTGTTTTCCTTTTTTCGAATTCGAGTGGTAGGATCTATTTCATTAAAAAAAACCAACAACAAATTATATATCTTTACTGACATTCACTATAGCTTTGAACCAGTAATTGACGATTGACTGCATTTAAAAACTCAGGGCTTAGTGTATTGATAACTGCCTGACTGTAAAGAGTCTATGTGTAGAGTTATAAACGTGACGATATACTTTTGCAACCAACAAAACAATCCTTACAATTATTTTTAGAACTCTGTTAAATTAAGATAGAAGTCTACTCTAGATTTATCAATGACGTGTATATCTAACCTCATATCATATCTTAATTTAACCGCGTTTTTTTTTTGATAAATGTATACTAAAGATGAACAAAAATCCTTTAAAGCCGTCGGTATTTATTAATTATTAAAATTTAAAAAAAAATACTATCTGTAAAAATATTATTTTATTGAGAAATGGAATCCACTCAAGTGGATTGGCTTGACTCATTGGGATACCGTTGAAAACTATTTATCTTAGATTGTTTGAAGTCCTGCGATATGCTTACATGGTACACCAAAGAGATGTAAAAGTTTACACTCTGTAGGTTTCTTCAACTTTCTACTTCCAAAGCATTCATTTTGATCAACATATATATTAACTGGCTTACAATTGTATTTAGATAAAATTAGAATATCGTACGAACTCGTTGTTTATTGACTGACGTATTGACGTATTGACTATTGATTAATAAATAAAATTAACATATTATTATTTATTATTAAATTTTTTAAAGTATGTAATTGCTTTTGCTGACGTTGTTGAGTTAAGTATTCCTGAAGTTGTTTTTTATCACTTGACTTGAAAAAAATAAATATTTGCTCATTTTCATTTTAAAAAATGACCAATCAATTATTTTCATTTATTCTAAATTGATTTCAATTTTATAAATTCGTAAATTTGTTCAAGTGCTTGAAACTATACTTATACACTTAGATTCTTCAGTTTTCCGATAATTTTGTTTGTTTAATATGAGCACTTTGACAGTGCCTTTATCACTATTAGCTTGTGCTTATTGCTTAAAAGATCTAAAATTGCGGAAAATTGTGAACTTTAACACTTGCTTGGTTTATTTTTTAGTCTTAAATCTATAAGTTCTTGTTTGTATATATTAGTAATTGACCTTTTATCCCCTATACGAACTGAAATCAATCTAATACGAACTTCAAATCTTAAAATTTAGTTGCAAGTTAAGTTTTCATGTGTACTATTATAGGAGATTATAATTTTATATAGTTATTATATATTATATAGTATATATATTATATAGTACTATTATAGTTAGGTTAGGTTAGGTTATACCGGCGATTCCTAGTGGATCCACTTATGTATTTTGGCCCATTGTGTTATCGTATATGTGGGAAAAACTCAGAGTTTAAAACCACCTAAAACCTTTGGCGAAGCCTAAAATGCTATTTAGTGTCAGGTCCTGCAATTGATCAAGATCATCAAGAAAAGGGGCTCGTAAAGTATTTAGTTGCCGCCGTACGTGAGCTGAGTAAAAACATAGTAGATGAGAGGCACTCTCATCGTCTTTCTCACAGCTGTGACAGATTTGATTAAAAAGGAGATCTAATCTTCTAGCATGGTTTCCTAGTTTACAGTGATCTGTAAGTAAACCTACCAAAAGACTGATATCTTTACGGGGTAGCTCAATGAGAATTTTGGATTTTCTTTTATAGGAACATGGCCAGATTGCATACAGATGTCAGCATATCGTTGAGTCTTCCCTTAGGAAATGGTTTTATACGACGTATTATTGAAATAATAATACGTCTTAGAATACTGCAATTCATTTTTATATACTCTTTAAATGCGTTTCAGTCTTTGAGGTTCTACTACAGATTGGTGTTGGATCTGAATATTTTTATAGTATAATTAAACAGTATAATTAGTTCAGCATATCTACCAGAGGCAATAAAGTTACTGTTGGTTTAAGTGTACTCAGTGAACTTTAAGTGAACTTTAGACAATATATACTGTTCAACTTTTTTGATTCTTAAGTCTTTAACGATTTCCAGTTCCTCACTTACCAACATATATTTAGTGTATTACACTAAATCTAGCTATTATAATTTGTATATTGTGAAGTCTACAGCAACATTTTTGAAAGCTTTTATTTTCGTTATTATTAATACTTATATATGTTTTGTTATTGTTTTTAGGTGGTGGCGCTATCGAAATGGAACTATCGAAAATATTGCGTGACTACTCGCGCACCATAGCCGGCAAGGAACAATTGCTTATTGCGGCCATTGCAAAGTCGCTCGAAGTGATTCCACGTCAATTGTGCGATAATGCTGGCTTTGATGCCACAAATATATTGAACAAACTCAGGCAAAAGCATGCTAAAGGTAAGTAAACTGCAGTTCTTTATGGACAAATAACAAATAACAAATAACAAATGCTATATGTTAATCCACTAATACTGGATTTGGTTATGGGAAGTGATTGCAGCGAACAAAATTATTTTTTTTCTTGCTATAAATGAACACCCACATAAATAATGTTTTAAAAAAAAGATGAAAATTAAATGTTGCAAATGTTCGCGTTTTTTTCACTCAAAAATAAATAAAAAAAATGTTTTATGTCAAGTCAAAAACAGTAACAAATTTTCGAAGGAAAATCATTGTTCGCTGTTGGAAAATTGCATTTTGTGCTGCATTCAGCAATCAGCAAACGGCAATCACCAATCCTTTTTTCGGTTGCTGGCATGGCATGTCGTTGGCTGGCATTGTTAGCCGACATTTTCATTTATGCGCAAATTTTTTAATTTAGTGCTTTAAGTGTTAGCGCCTACAAACCAACAAAAACAAAAAAAAAAAAATCATTGCAGAAAATCCATTTATGCAAACAAATTTGATCAAACTTTTGTTGCTTACCATGAAGTTTTCATTTTGAAAATTTGAAATAAACTATTTCCGTTTATATCATGTTTTGTTTTTTTTTTAATATTTTTTGTTTTTACTTATTTTCTAAATTTCTTAAGTTATAGTTTTTTACAAAGTATTTTTCTAATATTTTTGAAAAGCCCACGCCAACGCCTAGGTTCGGGTACTTTGGTGTGGTGCTTTTAGTTTCTAAATTGTTTGGCTGGCATTTATACTTTGACGTTTATTCTTGCCGTTGGTTGTTGTTGATGTTGTTGATGTTGTTGATTTTTCATATCCACGTTCAACTGCGGTCATTCACATTTGGTGTTGGCCAGTTTTCAGTTGGGAGTGCACAATATATTGTGCCACGCCGAATAATTATGAGTTTCTGTGCAAAAGTTTATTAAACTAGAAATATCGCACTGTGTGATTAGTGGTCATTTGCGCAGTTTGTATATTTTATAGTTAGACTATGATTACCGATAAAGCAATCTTTTTAATATGTTGACAACATGAAGTACCACCTATGTATGGTATTAATTAATTTTGGGAAATAGTTTCATATATTCTATATATTTGTATTAGCAATAATATTCATCACTTTTGATCAAATAAAGAAATTAATCGGGTTAATTGACTTGTCATGAGGATAGGAAGTTCGCCACTACTCACTCATATCTTTTACACTAGATATGAGTAACTCAGTAACATAGTGTGTGCATAATTACATAAGAACAAAACAACTGATTGGTCTTGCTCACGTCTCTCCAATTAATTCCGATAACCAACTGCACACTGTTTAAAAGGTATTCTGATTAGATAATAGTCTCATTCATGAACTACTATAAAAGTCAAAGGAGGTTAAGGAAGGAAGAGAACACTTGCTTGACATTTACTAGATGGTTTCCATTCAATATATGTTTATAGTTCCTTTAATATTTATCCGACATCTTCAATTAATTATTTGGCGCACCTGTTCAAAATTTTTTATATGACCACGGTGCTTGAATGGTGATTGACCACGTCCACCATAATAAGTCTGTTCCACCAGCTACTTATAGTAAAACTCCAGTAAAACACAAGTAAAGTACAAACTAAGAGCGTGTAACACAAATAAAATGCCAAATTACGCTCTTAACACAGATTTTACAATCAACATAAATTTTACTTTAAATAAAATGTACGAGTAGTCTGTATAGCATTTTCAAATTTCGACAGGGATGTTACGCTGTCTTAGATGCTCTCATTTACTGGAAAATTTGCCGGTGGAACACACTTGTGTATACACAGTGTTACTCAAAGTTACTACGATTAGCTCGTAGAACAGACCTAATATAGACTGCCACTGACATTTTTCTAAATAATTACAAATTTCGCATTATTTTATTAATTTTGTGTTCTACAAGATAAAATAAAAAGTCAGTAAATTCTCTACATATGTATGTACATATATAGAAAATGTATCGTTCTCAAAATAAACATATATGTTTGTTTAGCTATCACCTTACTATTGGAGGTAAAACATTGCATGGATAGTTTATAATATTTATAAAAACTTTCTTGGTTTATGTAGCAACTCCCATATTGGTCTAAATTGATAAGATTGTACGATTGTACTTCTTTAATGCTTATTCTATACAAGTTATTGTCAATATGACAGTAGTATATTAACAAAACGTCAATATAAAAAACGTTTGTTTCCTCTTCCCCCACTAATAATTTATTTCATATTCATATTAAAGCATTTTTTTCTTTATTCCATTAAAAAAAGAATAGGGATAAATATACATACATATTTATTTGACATAATATATGATTATATATACAAATATATATATAAATTATATGTATATTATTTTCCATACTATGATTATAAATAAGATTAAAAGTACACGTCTTTCGTTTTATAAAACTGGTTGCCATTTTTTATAATTCTCTTTTTAAATATTATTTTTTGTTTTGAACAAATTCAATGTTTTTATCAATATTGTTTATAACGAAAGTCACGTAGCCACAACAGAAATAAAATAACAGCACAAAACGAAAAGAAAAAAATAAAATAAAAAATAAACAAGTTAAAGATAAAATAAAAACAAAACTTAAAACATAAGTATTAAATAATAAAGAAAACATTTGTGAACTAAACAAAAATTTAAAATTATAAAAATAGAATTTTTTAAATGTACTTTATACATATACATATATGTATGTGTATATATATGTTTATATATTTCAGATGGATTAATCCAATTTGTTTATTTATATATTGTTTATTTTAATTAGTATTAAATATGTATTTATTTTTAATAGTCAATTTTTAAATAATTGATACTTAAAAATAAATTTATATATTTCTTTTGTTTGCTAAAATTTTGAATGTTTATTTCATCAAATTATGCTTCACATTCAAAGAATATTGTTTTTAAAGAATCTGCGAATTTAAAATAAAACACCATTTTTTTTATAAATTATGCGATGTAAAAATTAAAATATTTTGTTTTAATTACTTTATTAATTATATAAATGTAACTTTTAATTTTTCAGATGGGCAATGGTTTGGCGTTGACATTACTAAAGAAGATATTGTTGACAACTATGAGAATTGCGTTTGGGAGCCATCAATTATTAAAATTAATGCATTGACTGCTGCTGCTGAAGCTGCCTGTATGATATTATCTGTTGATGAGACCATTAAAAGCCCTAAGCCTGCTGATGCTCCTATGGCTGGCGGTATGGGTATGGGCAGAGGCATGGGTCGTCCCATGTAAAAAGTTAATAAATTCTATACAATTAACCACACATTCATTTAAAAAACGTATGCACTTCAAATTCTAAACAAAGTACATACACAAAATACATATTTTTTGTTTTGTCATTTCCGTATATTACACAATACGCTCTACATTAAGTTTCATATAGTTTTGCTATAAAATCTAAAAATTATAAGCATTTCCTAACTTTCTTATTAACGCTTACTCATTTTCACAGTAAACTTTTGTTAATAAAAAACCAAAAAAAAAAAAATACGTTATTTCATTTACAAAATAGCCCTTAAATATAATAAATAAACAGCTCCTGTGTAAAATAAGTAGTTTAGGTTATAAAATAAAAATTGATTCATATTAAACATGCAACTTCGCAATTGCATTCTTCAATTACGTTTGTGGGTTCTACAGTTCAATATTTTAAAAAAATTAAATTAGTTTATTTTATTTGCATGCTACATCCTAGTAAAGAAAGGAGGAAAAATGATTATTAATTACTTAATACGACTTTTATGATCATAACGAGCAAGAACCAAATTTCTTGCTTATTTCAAGAAAAATAGAATATATTAGGTTGGGTAAAAAGTATTCGGCGTCATTTTATTTTAAGTAGAATCGTTTAGTTGTATCATGTATTTCCTTTATTATTTGACAGACGACAGATGAGATCATTATTGGTGTATATTTTATTGAAACTACACCTTTGAGACCTAGGGAAGGATGTAACAGAACTACCTAAAAGCATTTCTGTACTTTATATTAAAAATATTCTTTGTAATCAATTGTCAACAAGCGCTTTAATCGTTTTGTTTCTTAGAATTTAAATGTAATAGTTGGCCCTCACTCTGGTCACCGTACCAACAAATAAATTAGATGAAATTATAAATAAGGCTCAGGAAGATCGATATTTGAGTTATCACGACATTGTTCAGGAACATACGGCTTCTTGCATTAGCATTTGAGAGTGAAGGTCTTAATATCTGTAATATGTAACGAAAATATACATTCGTTTAGAGGTAAGAACTTACGAGTAGATTTTACACACAATAGAAGTGCTTCAGTAATGTAGACTCGTTTTAATAATCTGTGCTTACGTTTCTTTATTTCCGATGTTACGTTTTACATATAAAAATGTGTAATAAAATGTATTAAGTATTGGATGATGCAACTTGCCATTCGGCTAAGTTCAGAATTTTTTTTGGTATGTTTTTTCCATCTAATTGTATCACAATCTTGTTAACAAAATTGGAATTTTTAAATGGAATTAGCGTAAGACTTTTTTATCTCACTTTTTTACTAATAACATTAAATGTAATAAAAAAAACTGGGATCAGCTTTTAAATAGCAAAGAGAGAGATGCCTTAAATCAGTTATCACTCAATAGATTTAATTAGTTTAGGGATACATATAGGTATTCACATATATTTATCTATAGAAATTAATGAATAAGTTAATGAAAACATTGCTGATAAAAACTATGATAGCATAGAAAAATTTAAGAATAATGAGTAAGAATGGGTATAAACAATGTAGTGTCATTTTGATCATGGATAAATTGAAATGAATAGGGTATTCACTATGTCTTACAAAGTCATTGTAATGTGCATGAAATGCAAAAATGCTATACTAAAAATGCAAGAGTGCGAGAACACATCTGATGCAAAGTTGCAATATTAAAATAAAACAGCTGTTTTTGTAGCATTCCACATCCACATGAGAAACGAACAGGCAGGTTAAATGTGAAAACAGCTTAATAATATAGTAATAGTGTTTTAGCTTTATTTTACTTCATTTCAAATTTGTTGTATTACATAGACATTTATTACAATTGTTGCAAGCATATATACAAGGATGTAGGGATCAGAGTTCGTATTTGCTTACCCATGAGCGGCTCATTCTGCTTCTGCTCACGGCTCATGAGCCGGCAAAAAACTCTTTTCATACGATAGCTCACGCTCACGAGCGAGCCCAACTACAGAGCTCACGCTCACGCTCACGAGCAAGAGCCGCCATTAAGTTATAAATGGGCTCACGCTCGTGAGCAAGAGTATGAGCTGCGGCTCATAAGATCTCATGCGCCCAATTTAAGATTTTGCTATTATTTTTTTTTTTGTGAAAACATGTCATTAAAAAAGATTAGAAATATTAATAACCTTAAACTAACTAAAATGTGGAAATAATCAAAGTTTCTAAAATAAATAATAAATATATTTTTATTGTTTACTTGTGGAAAATAATAATATTTTATAAATTTGTTTTTCAAATTCAAATTATTGTTTCATTATATTGTTTTAATATGAAATTATATATTTTCACATATAACATTTATAAAAATAAATAACGCAAATAAACTAATAAATCGCTTTTTATTAAACAGTTGAGCTCGTGAGCTCTCGGCTCGTGAGACTTCATGAGCAGCTCTTCAATATGAGTAACTTGAAGGCTCACGCTGGTGAGCAGCTCTTCAATATGACCCAATAAGGATTGGCTCTTGCTAATGAGTGAGCAAACACGAACCCTGGTAGGTATAGCAAGATTGCCACCAATTGCAAGAAATTTTGATCGTTCGTTCTGTTATTATTCATTGCATTTCATGCACCTTGCAATGTGTTTGCAAGACACAATGAATACCCCTAATATGTTTTATATAACATATGTTACAGTTAATAAAAACAATACTATTAAGCAAATAAAACTAGACGAACATTTCACACAAGTTTACTATAAAAAATTCGTTTATTTTTCTTGTTGTACCTAAATATGTTTAATTTACTTTGTGTATTAAAAAAAAGTACACATTATTAAAAATAACATAAATGAAATTAACTTAACATCATTAGATTCGTCGGTAATTAAACAAATTAATCATTTGTACATACTTATTGGCAGCACTTATAGTATATTCCCATTGGCTTCAAAAAAGCAGTTTATTTGATTAAGGTCGTTAATAAGATTTGATTAACCATACAAAGAGCTTTCGTGCTTTTTAACTTACTGAAGCATAAATCAAAAATAATACACCAAAAATGTTGAATGCAGAGTTGCAAAATATATTTCCCGAAAGGAAAGTGATCGATATTTGGCACATGAAACAAAATGTGAATAAACAAAAAACAAACAAGAGGTAAGAATTTTTTGAAATTAAGCTATTTGCAGAAAAAGACTAGAAGAATGAGAATTCCAGACAATTCTTAGTTTTGGCGAAACGATGTGTATTATAGTGACAATGATGCAAATATAACTCATATCGCTCAACAATTATAGTATTCGCCTGATTTAGCGATTTAACTATACACGCTATTTTAAAATTATACCCTAAGCTCAAGAAACCAGTCCGGGGACTTAATTCAGTCACTATTGAAGAGATAAAAACCATATTGGTGCATTCTACAAAGCTTATTTAGAAAATCAGTTTAAAAGTTGTTTTTGAAAACAAGACTAAAAAAAAAGTGGCATGAGTTATATATCAGAAGATATTACTGACATTTAGAAGAATATAATATAAAGATTTTGAAACGTTATTAAAATTTCATATTATTTTTTAATCACAGTGTTATATAGCTTCTCATAGTTCAATTAGAATCATTTACATAATATTAATAAATTGTACAGTATTATTAAATAATGTTAAGAGTATTTTATTATTTTTATTGCAATATGTATAAAAAAATTGCAATAAGTTCAATGATAATATGGACGTTTAACGCGATTTTAATAAAACATTAACACCTGGTAACTCTAATTTAACCATATGGTAGTCGTGTGCGATGTGCCGAGTTTTTAATATTTTGTCGTATTCAAATTCGTTGGTTTTTTTAATAAAGTGTTTAAATAATCAATAATAAATAAATATAAGTAATATAGTGCAAGAAATATAGAATGCTATGTACCATTATTTATTAAAATATTATTTTAATAAAATATATTAACAAGACATGTCGCTTAATAAAATCGCGTCAAAAAGTCAAATTGAAATTCATCTACTTGTTTTTGCAGCGTTTTTCGTTTATTGGCGATAGTAAAACGATATTATTTTGTGAAGAGCGTAACAGACAAAAACGCAAATAATAAAAATACTTGGAAAGAGTGTAGAAAAAATATGAACGATTATTTTATCGCCTAGTTGAACATGCAAACAGGGTCGCATTTTGCCGATTGTTAGAGATTAGAGACTTCATATATATTTAAGACTGTTTGTTTAAAATGTACAAGCATAAGAAATTAAAACATTTGGAATCGTTGCCGTTTTCTATATACGATTTGATTGAATTTATGCAAAATTGTCCTATTTTATGGGATCGAGACCATGAACATTATAACAATCGAATCAAACGCGATGAAGCTTGGCATAATGCTGCACGTCATGTATACAATAATTTCGACGGCTGTTCCAAATTTGAACAAGGAAAAATAAGTAATTTTATAAAAAGAAGCAATGGAGTTCACATACGCACTATGTATATTTATATGTACATACATCAGAAACAAATTTATTTAGTTTAGTTTTTGCATTTAGCTATTTTTATGTGTCATGGTATATAGGCATATTGCCTATATAAAATTGTAATATCGGGCACTTTTTCATCAAAAAATTTACTCCTACATGATTAAATTCACATATTGGTGTAAAAATTTTTAAACCCAACATGAAAATGAATGTTTTTAAAATGTCGACGTAATATGTAATCTTATAACTCGATTAATGTCGAGTATTAATCTTAACTGTATACGCTCTTCCAATACGATTTACATTGATGGTACAAACGTTGAGTAACAATAACTAGGCTAGCCAGATGGTTTTTAGAATAAAAAATTATGTCGAAGAAACTACAAGATAGTAGAAAATGTTGCTCAATATAATAGATTTTACCAAAATCTGTCAACAAATGGTACGAGTAGTACCTATGATTGAGAGAAACTACATACGTTTTCACTATAGCTTTTTAATCAATATAACTTGATTCGGCAGATATCATTGTGCCTATCATTAAGGAGGATCTAAAATTATAATATTGACATAAAATGATAAAGAATGATTACATAAGTAATGTCTTAAATAAATATTTTCAACTTGAAGTTCCTATATCTCAAGAACCAAGCTATATTGACATATTGCAGTGTATATAAAACGTGCTCTAAATAGTACATACTTTACAAAAATCCACTGCTAAATTGCGAATTTCCAATAATACTACTTTCCAGTAGTACAGTCATCATGAACTACTATGGTATGTACATATATAACTGCTACTAAAAATATGTGAATAACAAGCGAAAATACTTTCATTGTAAAGTATTTGCATCATATACGGTTGCAAAACTTTCAAAATTTTCAAAGACTTGAAACATAGATTATATTATTTTCAACAAAAAATAAATATTTATACGATTTTTATATATGTATGTACATATATAACTGTACTAAAATATGTAATTTTACAGAATATATATTATCAAAACGTTGGAAAAATACGCGCGATAGTTTTCACCGGCATGTACGTCTACAATCAACTCCGCAAATAAAGCGCGCCAGACCATACATATACCATAGAGAACTTAGCTTTTTATTAAAATCTAATAACAATTCAGATAATTTATTTTCTCCAAGTGATGGAACTTCTATTCAACTGAAATCTGATGATACATTAAACGTTTATTTAGATGAAGAACCGAAACCTATTGTAGAAATAGCTGATTCGATAATTTCCCAAAGAAAACACCGACGCTACTTTTTCGATTTAGAAAATGAATTTGTTAACTGCGAAGCAAGTACTATCGCAGATGATCTAGAAGAGTTAATGCCTGAACATACAAAAGTTGAAGTACTATCTCAAATGAGTAATAATAACGACAGTGCTAGTGAATACAGTGAGCAAAGTTCCACAGATGTCTTAACATCCGATAAACAAGTAGATAATACAATAACTATTAAGGAACAAAACCTGATAGATATGAATTGCATCGAATCTGATCCTGATCAAGGATTTTTCGATTCCATAAAACCAATACTTAGATTAATGAGTATTGATGAAAAGCTAGACTTTCAAATAGAGGTTTTGACTTATTTAAAAAGATATAGATCGAAATAAAAATATTATAATAAATATATTTTCTAGTATATTTTAAGTATGAAATGTAAATGTAACTTTTTATGTTTTAAAATAAATTTTATTATACAGTTGAAGATATATGTACATATGTATAACTACATATAAACTGCAGTTAGAGAAATAAATGACTACTTCAATATTTGTAAATAATGAAATAAATTAATGAATTTATATTTTTACTGCCTTTCATTTTAAGAATAATTCCACAAAATATTAAAGTTATAGTATTTTCATATATATCAAAAACTATTTTTCATTTTACACATTAAATATACACACAGCAGAAAAAGTCTGCGGTCACCCATAAAAATGTTTCTTAAATTTCGCATAAACGTTTTTAATTTTTACTCCAATTGATTTTTGTTTTCTGATATACATATTTTAAGCAAAGAAACAACAATAAAATTCAAACATAAAAAATTAACAGTTATTTAAAAAAAAAAAAGTTAAACACAATTATATGCAAAACAAAAGTCTGCGGTCAGTTCTTAATAATTAAATTAAATCATTTCAAATTAACAGAAATCTACAATTTAATAGCCTGTGGGTATACGTCTACGTTTAATAACCTCTTTTAGGCGTCTTTACATGGACTCAAGCACCTTTGTAGTATTTTATGCGTTTATTTTTAGCCTTTCTTCCTTGATTACATTTTTTTATCGTATGCTTGCTGGAAATCGTGTGCTGGTGAATCTTGTTTTCCAAATAAACCCACAGATGTTCTACGGGACTAAGGTCTAATGATTCTAGTAGTGTTTGAAGTTGCCTGGGAGCAGCCAAAGACAAGGTCGAATAATTGTTAACTATATGATATAAACCTACTTTTTAAATATGCAAATTTTACTAAAAAATTATAGAAAGTAAATAAATAGTATATAATTAAACTAGCAAACCTATCATTATGTATGGTATTAAAGTTTGAACAATTGCAAAAATAACGATTTTTTTTGAGTACGCTTTAAAATTTTAGCAAATTTAAAGATGAACGTTACGAAATTCTGAAACGCAATAGCATAATAATACCTTTTCCGAGCTGTACATACAAACGCATATAAATATTACATATATACTTATGCTGAGCCCTGGGAAACTAAGTACAATAACCGTTGATTTGGGTGGTTTGATTTCTGCAAATAGACCATAGATGTATGTAAGTGTGTAACGTTGAAAACGTTTTTCCGTATATTCATTTGTAAACAATTTGCAGGGGCAGATAAATATACATACATATATTTATAAATCTTATGGGGGTAGCTGATATTGCGCATGCACATATCCTATGAAGTGAGTATATTAACACATACATACATAGATTGCTTATGTAAAGCAATGTCAAAAGCGTTTTCAAATTATATGCCGCCAAGTATTTCAGAAACCGGGCGGAAGTTAATGGGGTGTCCATTTAAGAACAATAAAATTTTCACACCATAAGGATATTAGAACACTGATTTTATGCTATTATTATTTATTTTATTATACTCTTTACAAATAAAATATAACTGTTTTTTTTCATTTACTATTATACAATAAATGAAAACCAGGACTCAAAATACTGGGAAAATATTTATATGCTATCAATTCCTTCAAAATGCTGGCACTAATACGGGCACCACTTAAATGTATAACCAACCCTCTTTACGTCATAGTAACCATGGCGCTTAAGAGAGGAAGTAGCATGCGCGTGTTTTTCGTCCTTTATGTTTTGTTGTGAACTGTGTATATTGCCAAATAAGAACTCCCCTTGCAGCTGTAATATTTTATAAATATATATATATATATGTTTTGTATACAGCTTAGTTGTTTTTAAATGCGTATAAAATTTTTTTATCGTATACATATACTATATGCTTAAAAAAATACTCTTTTTTTTCAAGGACATGACCTTGAATCTATCTACAATATATTTTACAATAAAATTTGGTTTTTATGTATTTTAATTACAGTTTATATATAGTACTTATTTCCGCTTTTTTTTTATTCTGGGCTGAGGATATACCCTTCAATGAATCATCAGTTACTGACCTGGTACCTAGTCATTTACATAAACAATTAAAAAGAACGTAAAAAAAAAATTCAATTTACTGTTTCTATCGATTTCTTATATAACAAATGTAATTTACTATATCCATTTTGATGTTTGTTGGAAATTACAAGACAGCTTAAATGTCCAGCTGATGTCCAGTATGAAATAATAGTATTTTAGCATTATATAGGTTTCGTCCTTAATACTAAGTTATCACTCAAAGTTTCTGAAATACTGCCAAGATTGTACATCCGGTTTTGCAGAATATGAACTTACAACTTAGTGCACTTAAACAAGAAGAAGAATTTTGAATGCTTTTTCGCCGAAATAAGAACAACAATGAAGATATCATTTCTATTCCCTTCTTGTATATTCTTCTTCTTAATTCCTTTGTCTCGTTGTGGAGCAGAGGACCTCAAGACATATGTTTAATAGAGCAAATTTCGTCATTCACAAATTTGTAAATAATCAAGCAATTTATGAATATAATTTATTGGAGAATTAATTTGTTAGTTTAATATTTTTTCCTCCTTGGTATTGTGTTACCTATTATGTTACATAACAAGCGCAAACACTTCTTTATGTTATATAGGTAAATACAAGTCTAGACATTGAGACGTGACAAAACAACAAATGAATTTTAAAGAAAAGAGATTTCTCTTTTAAGGCAATAGGATCTTAAAAAAACCTTGATTTAAAAGAAATCAAATAATTCCAGAGTAGTTAACAAAGTGTAATCATAATGAACTAAAAGAAGACTTAAGTTGAGAAATATTAGTTCTGAATAAAATTTAGATTCGAAAATTCATGGATTTTATCGTGTACCCTCTGATAATAGAATAACTCAAAGAAAAATTAAGTCCGAAGTGCTTATTTATTTAAAAACTATTTTGTTTTCTTTTCTCTGTTCCCTCATTTATTCTATAGCTGTAAGTGTTTCTGCAAATGTATATATAAGTATATATATAATAACAATTAAAGAAGCACATCTGAATACTTAGCAGTTTAATCTCTTTTGACCCTTTCAACCTTTCCGCCATATTTTCTGATTACTGATAAATTTTTATAAATACAAAAATGTCACTTCAATTTTTTATTGGAGAATCGAACAATTTAGTTCAATTTTAGAAAAGCAAAGAATATAATGGGATTGCGGGCATCGCTGTTAATCATTTTATTTATAACATGCTATACTCAAGTAAAAAGATTACTTTGAAATGAATAACTTTAATGAAAATAATGTTGTAATATATTACAGTTTTGTCTTGGCAATACTTTATTCCATTTTGCTATTAATTTTCATATAAAAGATGGCAACGAGTCTTCGGAAGAGCAAGTGGACTTAAATCAAACACAAATTACGGAGAATGTAGAGGCACAAAATTTACAGGCCGAGAATGCAGAGACAACACAATTTCAAGTTACAACATCAGGTTATAGTGCAGACCTCCTTTCTGCAAAACAGCAACTGGATGAAACACTCGACATGAAACTGCAAGAGACAAGAAGAGCCGTACAAGGTTTCAATAAAGAAATTTCGCACTTGACTGGACGCAGCGATACAATAGCTGCTAAAGTTAAACTTACCACACGTTACCTAAATAAGTTATTAAGAGGGGCTATCATTCGAACGGGTACCACAGCGGATGCTATCACAATAATTGTGGCAGCTGGCGATAATGAAACAGATATAAAATTAGATATCTTAAAAGATTTTCTAAAACTTGTAAGCGACCTGAAAGTTGCCACTGCTGAAGGTGGTGAAAGATCAATGGAGTTTATGCTGATTAATTTGCTACTTACAAGGCATAAATTGACAAGTTTAGAGTCAGAGGTGCGCCAAGTCATAGATGACGCTAGTGAAAAAATAAAAATAATAAACGAATGCGATAATATTTTAAAAAACCAATCTGGCAAGTGCGAGTTTTAGAAAAGATGTGTTCCAAAATATTATTGATTGATGTTTAAAATATAAATATAAAATAATAAATATGTGTATTAAACTTAACTATAAGTACATATTTATATTGTACATTAAATCTTATTGCATATGTTATTACAGTGGTGTTGGGCATATAAGCCTGGTTGCATATTTATGTAAAGTTAGAGCAATATGAAATACTGAAGTTTATTATACAAAAAATAAAATTGGAGAAAATAAATGATCACTTATAATACGAGTGTCTTAATCAAAGTCTTTCATTATGGAAGATTTTATCAATATCTTATTCCATACTGATTGAACCTTACAAGTTGGATCTTAAAAATCTTAATTTAGCCGTAGATTTTTAAAATAGTCTCTTAATATTAACTGTTTCAGGACTTTATCATTTTTGTCATTATTATCCAGAATGAAGTAGACACATTTATATGTTAAATTAGAGTATACATATATACTCTATACAAATATAGAGTTTGGAAGTCGAAATTCTCGTACTCTTAAAGCGGATTGATCAATTTAAAACATACATACATATATCAGAAAAATTTTTTTTTCCATTACAGATATGAATGGAAAATTTTTCGTATGTAGTCAAAAAGAAGAGAAAGGTACACATATATACATATATGAATTGCTCCAAGTTTATAAATAAACATATTTGTTTTCAGTGTGCTTATGTGATTCTTAAAGTATTTCAACTCTGAAATTTAGTCTATTTCTAATATCACAAGGATATGTAGAGGTTGTAAATATTATGTGCACATGTGTTAGATAGAGATAACTTTAAATTATCATCAATATACCACGAAATAGTTATACTGGAGTATATAAGCATGCTTTCTAGTATAAGACTCAAGATTTTTTGTTGTTGATTGTGAGGATCTTGAGTTCACTGGTATATATGCGGGCAGAGTCAAGGATACTTTTTTAGGGCAGGAAGTAATAAGAATAATGAAAGAGCTTACTCTAGACAGCTGATAAAGAAAAATATGTATATATGTAAAAGTGATATGGGCAAGACTTCTATAAAATTGTACTATGGTAATGTAATGGACTGTGCACGTTATAATTTTGAGACCTTTTAAAGAGTCTAAATTTTTTTGTAAAAGCATTGTCTTGTGGGATATCGAGCGGCACTTATACCCATACGTCAACAAAGGATGTTTTTTTTAATGCGTTTATTGCTTATTCGAGTTATTGATATATGTCCGATCAACATATCCATCACATTAGGGCAGATTATGTCAAACGTAACTTTCCTAGCGCAACCACAATCACCTAGGTTGAATGATAATTAATTTATTTAATTTGCAAGTTGTTTTTATTCTAGGTATTCACAAGCAATTCTTTGAAATATATTATCCCCTCTGCAATAATATACTATCTTGCTTAGTCACTTATTTAATTCATCATCATAACCACGCAAATTTTGTTTTGGTGTACTTCTAAAACCACATTATTTTATTTTTATGGTATGCCAAATAAATAAATTTAAATTGATAAATTAATAAAACCAAATTAAACATTATAACCGAATTTTTATCTTTGTCGAAAACATATGAACGTACATATGTATTTGTTTCTGCGGCCCTGGTGTGAACAGCCTGATGTAGACCATACATTCTGGAATATGTAGCTCAACATGATAACCTAAAGAAAAATTGATTAAAGAAAATAATATTTGATTCCCTTCCTTCTTTGTAGAAATGTTGTATTAGCAATATTATCCAGTAATTGGCCTTTTCCGTGTTCACGTTGCCATTGCTTTAATATTTAACTAATTTTATATAATATACTTTCCGTGCAATAAAATTTATTATATAAAAATAATATTGTTTGATATATAATATAAACATGAACATATTTAAAAAGAAATTTAATATATTTAATTGGTGCATTTCTTTACAATCTCTAGGCCGTTTTGACAGCGGCCTAGATTGTGTAGAACAGTAAATGGATTTATGCTTCAGTGTTTTTTTGTCTACATATTTATTTATTTATATTTAACCTCTTTATATACAATTCCAAAACCAGATATTGTGTCTCTTAATCAGGAAGTATAAAAGAATCATTTATGTGTGGGCGTAGAAATTAGTTGGTATACAGTGGAGACTTCGTTTGACATAGGCACATTTAGTTGATACCGATTTCTGTGTAGGTTGCAGAGCTGAGGCAAAAAAATTTTAATAATGGGCCAAATTGCATGGTGAAAGTAGGAATGGTTTGGTATCAATTTTTTGTGAAAATGCAACAAAAGTTTTTATTATTTTTTTTTTGAAACATAGATGGCACCATAGAATGAACCACTGCTAATGCACTAAACTACTATTCGATTATGTACATATAACATATCTGCAGTAATTTTTGCCTGTATGAAGAACTTCAGATATACATTTAATTAAATTATGAAAAAAATTAAATATTTTTATTGACATTTTGTTGCCTGAGTACACTGAATGAAAGATAATTCATTATTTTATATATTTTTTGTTAAAAACTTTTTCAATCAGATTACTTATAATGTTTTTAAAAATAATGTAATCTAAATACAAGACACACTTTTAGAAATTAGAATAGAATTTATACCATATAAATGCTATGCAGTTAAATATTTATAAATTTTATGTAATTAACTTGTGTAAAGTAATTTTTATTTTTATTTTTGAATAATTTAATACAAATTAGTCTTAAAATATAATTATCGACTCTTTTCCACTCTTTTCTTAAATATTATACATACATATGTATATATTATGTAAGTATATTGTTTATTCAGTTGCATCTACATATATTTTGCAGATATAAGAATATATTTTTTTTTTTGTGGTGAGGAGGTTAAATGCTTTATGCACAGTCAAATATATATAGCATACGGACTAAAACACCTCCTCTTCGGCGAGACTTATTCCCCCTCGAAAACGCTTTTGGCATAATTTGGAGGAGAGTCTTTTTTGTGTTGGCATTTCAAGCCACGCTCTTGTGTTTTTCGATCTGCGTTCAGACCATCACTTTTTCACCGCATTTTTTTGGTGTCTGCACTATTTATTATTCTCATTTCTGGTTCTCCTTTCTAGGTATAATTTCTGTGTTTTACGGACTTAAGTCGCATATGACTCTATCGTTCTCCAACTCTCTGCGTTCGATGTCATCTTTTCCACTATATTTTCGGGATTTATAAGTCCAATCTGTACTAATATCTTTTCTCTATTTATCTGCCATCTATTACAGTAGGAGAAGGTGTGCTCTGCGTCGTCACAGTCTCCATCGCCATACATACAGTCGGATAGATTCACCTTTCTTATCCGGTACAGGTACTTACAAAGTATCCATCTCCGGTCAGCATCTGAGTGAGATAGTAATTTGCGTCTCCCGATTTCCGTTTGAGCCCAGTTATTATATTTGGTATCAATTTAGCTGTCCATCTTCCTTGAGTGCTATTGTTCCATCTTTGTTGCCACATAGAAAAATATAGAATATATTAAAATATAGCAGTAAAATTTCATATCACATCATTAAAAATATATACTGGAATTAAAAAGAGAACAAATTTCATATCAAGGAACTTATTAAAGTAAATTCTCAAATTAGCAAAAATAATGGATGTTTTGATGCAAAAGAATAAAAAATAGATAACTTATTGGAAGAAATTATTATAGCATTTTCTTTGTCAATAAAACGAAGGGAATAATTTCATATATGTACATATGTACTTAGAATTTCTTGTGATAGAGTTTTCCTAAAATATCTTAAGCACCTAACCATAAGTGCGCCAATAAAAATTATCAGATAAATTATTAAATTTCAACCTGATTTGCGCTATCATTTTAAATTCTGTTGAAATTTATAATATTTATATATTGAGTATTGCAAAAACCGGATCAACTATATAGAGCAAAGCCTTAAAATGATATTAACTCTCTGATAGAAAATAGTATAATAACGTAAAAAGTCACTACTAGCATCTCTAAGTAAACGAATGTTTTTCTATTCTGTATTCGACAAGCTAAATATTAGATATATATAAAAAAAAAGAAATACCATACTATGGACATTAAGCTCCATTTCTCTGGTGGCCTAGAACCTTGTGTGTGTTAACTTCCATCTACTTATATTTAGTGGGTTTTGGATTTAGTGGGTTTACGTGGACTTAAATGTATTGTTGTTCCATTAAAATAGAAAAAATAAAATCTCTAGAATCATTATATTAATACCATATGTTAGTATACAATATCAACATTCTGTAATCCGGGAGATAATTTAAGTATTGGTAATTTTTTAAATTACATTATGAATTCTATACTATAAATTACTTTGTTCCGAGGGTAAACTTCGTGTGGTATATTGATTCCAATAAAGTATAATACTGTCTACGGAAACTAAATAAATTGGCAAGGACAACAAAGTCAACGTCTGTCGGGATCCTGGACATGTATGTTAGTAACCTAGCTAAATGAGCAAACTATAAACTTGGCAGAAAAGCAGCTTCGATAGAACGAGAGAACATTGATAGAGTGTAATATATGACATAGGCAGAAGAGAATGGGAAAAAGTTTCAAGGAAGCAAAGAAAAAAAGAGTTCTTTTGCAAGAGAAATAAGTATATGCATATACATATGATAATCTTAATTACGAACAGCCAAATGTATAGCAAAAAGCATTAAATTTTGCATTGGCTTATTCAGGAACAGGACAGCTATGATTAATGTAAGAAAATAATTGAAAATCAATCTCTTTATTGTCTGTAATATGACCTATTATTATAGATCTACAACAATATTATTATAGGACTACAATATAAATTGAATTGTAGGTTTTCTCAGATCAGCATAGTGTATATTTAAGTATTATTTTATAGTATGTGTAATTTCAGATATCTTAGCTATATAAAATAACATTATAAACATACTTAACAATCATTTATTTATTTCTGAATTAACATTAAATTTAATTTAAAAATTAATTAAGAAAAAGGAACTAGATACTAGGTCCTTCGTTCTGTGCTTATATTCACATTAAGAATTATGTATATCTAAATTTTATTTAATATATCTTTCGGCAGATGTGTGTAGCGTTATTGTATTGTAATTGCTATTCTTGATTGGGTTGAAAACGCTGGTGTCGTTGGTTGGGTTACTGTAGCAGTTTATGAGATGGATCATGGTTAGAATATATCCACATTTGGGGCATGTTAGTTGTACATCCCTTTACTTAACTATTAAATAAAATAATAAAAATAATAAAAAACATGTTTATTCAATGCATAATGGACTTTACCAAGAAAAGAATGCTAAATTTCGAAAATAACCGAAAATAAGTTAATCGATTATTTTTTTTGTTTTTGCACATACACATGCACGGGCATATTTATATGTACGGTTGGTTATTGCAGCAACAGCACATATCATTCTGGAATAAACTCCTGAACGACTTCATGCAGTGGTTATACCAACCACCATAGCTTTTACTTACGCATGTAAAACGAGCATGGAAACATCTGCCGATTTTTTTTGTCTTCTTTGTTTTTTCACTATTTCTTATGTTTGCGTTTATCGTTACAAGCCACAATGCATCGTAGTTTATACAACAACAACAATTTTAATGATTATTTTTTTTTCATTTCCTTTTGAACATATGTATGTATATGCTGACGATGCTTCAATGAAAATATGCATGACAGTGTGTTGTTTCAGTCTTTATTGTGTTCCACTATTCTCTGCTATGACTTTCAAGAATATTCATTTCTTGCTCTACGTTTTGGTGATGCGCTTTACTTCTGTAACTACGCTTAACCCTTTACAAAAAAAATAAATTTTTTTATGTAGACTTTTTTTGTTATATTTTCTCCTTTTATGTCTACCTGTAATCTGTTCAAAATTCTTTGAGACATGTGAACCTTTATTGATCTTCGATGCAATGCAAACCACAAATACGTTAAAGTTTGTATACAAACTTGTTGACAACAGATTTTTCAGAAGATCGTATTGTGTATCCGCTGATATTTATAAAAACTTTTATTTGGGTAAATCGAGGAATATTTTTATTTTGAAGAATATCACTTGTAGTATAGACGAATCAATTAATCGCCTATAATAACGATAATTTAGAGTATATTAAAATAAACATACATACCACTTTCACTTTTTAGAAGACCATTCTATCACTAATGTATTATAGTTCATTTATGATATTAATATAGAATAAATTTGTCTCTCACATCTATCGTTTCATTGTAACCCTTATATATTCACAGCAAATATATTTTCTTTTATCATCAAAGAATTTACAGTACGGATTAGACATATGTATGCTTATGTTGGTCTGATATTCATATTTTTACCTAAAAGTCCATTTTGTATTAGTATTATATTTGGTAAAGTTTAATAGGTTAATCTACTTTCTTATAGGTATCCCATTTCTATTATCATTACATTTTACTGTCCATCTGGTTATTTATTTGTAATATAAATAAGGATTCTAGTAACAATTTCTTCAATTGTGTAACTAGGCTTCTAACAGTTTACTGACGACCACCATTATATATTACCTAAACTGTTAATCCACCCCATTATCGATACCCGGTTTAAATTATATTTACAAATTCAGATTGCATTTCACTAGTTGTTCGACATTAAAGTGTATTCAGTTATTTGTAAGTTATACAATTTTTGTATTAATATTAATATTAACTACGTATGTATATACTAACTTCAAGAAGAGGTTTTAAAGTGATTTTCATGTCTACCAAATGTTTATTTAGATATAAAAGTCAGATTTTGTTATATATTAATAATATTGAGAGTGCTACTTCTCAATCACCTGATCCGTTTTTATATTTAATTTAAGCTGTGGTTACTGCTCAACGTTATTCTGCGGAGGTGTAATAGCTTTGCAGGGAATATCGAGCTTAGACATTAAGGTATAAACAGGGTCCTTTATGAGATTTTCGAATCAGTAGAAAGACTGTCGTGTAAATAACACGATTTAAAACTTATTTAATAGACATTTTTTCTAATTCTGTAAATTGTTTCTTGCATATTATATAGTTATTCCCCACTAAAAATATCTGACATTTTATTTTTTGTATTTATCTGATAGCTCGCAGTATTGATACACGATTTTTTTTGGAACAGGTCTTTTGATATTTTCAAGATTTGCTTATAGATTTCAATTCAAAAAATAAGATTAATGTATCCTTAAATCATTGGGCAAAGACCAGATCTTATATATATACATATATATATAATGGAGCAGTTGTGTACTTCTCATTATCTGCACTAAATATCAATATGATTTTAAGTTATTCATTTAGTGCAATATGACCATAGCTATATACATAAGTAATTTTACGAAATACATTTTTTAAAAAATTAATTTTTTAACACTGTTTCAATGATATAGTAGAAAATAATTTATGTTGATAAAATGGATAAATAAGAAATAAAAATTAATTCGTTTCAAAGAGACCAACAGGAAGGCATTGCATGCTTCAGTAGAAGTATAACATGCAGCAGACATATTTTTATAAAAACAAGATACAAAACATGTTTCTTGTAATTTCAGTTTAATTTTTTTCTTAAAAACTCTATATGGTTTTAATGTACATATACGTTTATATACTACGGCAAAGTGCATTACTGTGCGTATTGACATAAAAGTACACACTTGAGTATATAAGCCACAACCTTTACATGATCAAAATGTTTGGTTTCTCAAAAATACAAAAAAACTAATAAAAATGTCTGCTGTGATTTTTTTTTACCATCTGCTCTTTTTTTATTACGTTCAGTTCAGTGTAGAATATAATCCCTGAAATAATGACAAAAATACCAACGACAAAAATATCTACCTGTCAAACTCACATGTTGCACGTGTTGTTTCTCTCTGGGGTATATATTATATGTACATATTAGTATATCTACGAGATACTGTGGCAACAAAATTTTGAAAAATAATTGGAACGATTATAAAACATTTAACAGATTTTCGTTAATAGTTGTATAAAGTATTTAAGTTATACTTTCCTGATTTTCTACTCTTCTAATATAAGAACCTTTAAGATCAATATTTGACATTTTATATTAATATAATATTCTGTTAATACCTACAATATTGTTCCGAGTCAATAGATAAACATGCATACACTTTAAATCTTTATTTAAATGACTCCAACGAAAAACGTTTACTATGAAATATTAGTCTGTAAAAATATGGCATAGTCTGTAAAACCCCGAAGGAACTCCAAAGTTTACGTTTAAATTCATATAAAGTAAAATAAACTTATTTGTATATTACATATAATAAACTCAATTTTTTAGGATAACCTATATCATAACGTACGCATACAACTCGATGTAAGAAGTTTACGCTATCGCCTTTCCCTAAAATCTAGGATGGTCTTTGTGTTATGGTCTCTGTCTAATAAGAATGAGAAACTATACATTTTTAGGACTCCGCCCGAAAATTAAAATTAGCTAAGTACAATGTTTTCATAGTAATACTCACTGAAATTGAAATAATTAATATTTAAAACGCTTTAAATAACAATAAGATCTTTAGTTAAGCGTTACAGAATACAATCTATTTAGGAATTAGTTGTTAAATTTGAATTTTTTATATGTCTAACCTTGTTGTTGGACAGTGCTTCTGTCATAAATGCATTGTTCTTTGATTTATTATTATTGTAATTTTTACTAATTTTAATTGTGTAAAAATTAATGGCGTAAACAAAGAAACACATTACTTATAAAAAACTTTATACTTTTATTCAAAATATATGTACATTGTATTTACTCAAAAAATTATCAATAAATATCATTTTATATTTACTGTCCTCACTCAGTTTGAAAGCATTTTTCTATATAACCAATTTAACGAGTGATTCTCACTCCCTCCCTCATTCTCTATCCTTTATATAATATAAATTTTAATATTTGGTTATATACTAATATTTAACTACATATACCAAGCTACACCTACTCAAAGTCACATTAAATAAAATTTAAATATAATTATTAACATGAATATAAGCACAGGACGAAGGACCTAGTACCTAGTTCCTTATTCTTAATTAATTTTAAAATTAAATTTAATGTTGATTCAGAAACAAACAATAAATAAATAAATAAACTGCATATACAACTAAAAATGATATCGATTTTAGTACATTTTTGGACATAGTTTGGTCTATATTAGTCTGATTCTTTGCCAAAACCTATAACGAAGTTTTTAAAACAGATACTGCATTGAAATAAATGTTGCTTTCGTACCCGTTATAAAGTATATTAAATAACTTAAATATATTGACTATTTATTCCAAAGTTAAATGAACTTTTCATATCAGCTGTTGTGAAATAATTAGCTTAAACAGAGTAATTGAAAAATACTTAATTAAAAATGCTACGTAAGCAAGTGAGTAGTAAGAAATAGATTGCGTATCTTGATATATAACCGGAAGCACTTATTTAAATAACTTGTATGTTACTTTTAAGTAAACATCAGCAGTTTTGCCATTAATAATAATTTTTCGTTTCATAATTTTCCAAAACTTTATCTTATCAGTGAATTGTAAATGCTTTCAACTTTCATAATATTAGTAATGTACGTACAATTTGTGTTTTTTATAGTCTCATTTTGAGTTCTAAATAATGTATGAGATATCTATTAAAAATAGCTAAAATTACAAATTCTAGCGACAACTAAGAACCGTTTGGAGTCGTTAAATCTTAAGCCTAGTTGCGATTTGACTATTGGCGCAAATGCGCCTAATTGTTTTCATAGTTTTCCACTCCATGCAATTGTATCTTCATAAATTTTGCATAAATTTAGTCAAAATCAACACTTGTTTCCAAGTGTAGTATATAACGCTCGGCAACTAATTCTATTACTAGTTATGCTCTGTAAAAATGACAACTTCATTCAGTAGCTAAACGATTTGTTTATAAGGCCAAAACAAGCTGCTCTAGACAAACATATAGAGAACTAACTTACAATCTGGGGACATCGAATTATTTTAATGATAAATATGCAATGGAAAATATTCGTACAATTTTCAAATCTCGTTCCAAACTTCTCAAGCTCAGTTATGGTACTTAACCTATGTAAGTTGTACACTATCGGTTTGTAGGCTATGCATTAAACAGGAAACGGAAAGCGATAAGCACTTTATCGCAATCTGCCCAATTTTAAAGAAAATAAGATACAAATATTTTGGGAAAATGCCCTTAAGCCAAACGAAATTGCACAGTGTCCTTAATGGAATGGATGGCTGAATTTATGCGCGTATCTTAACCAAACCTTAAAATATAGGCAACAAATTATAGATGACATCTTTTATCCGCACTTATGTATGCATAACAGCAATAGCTACTAATAATAATATCAAACTTACTAAGAGATTAGAGGGATAAAAAGAGTAGGCAATCGCTAGGTTAAGCTGACGACATTAGGTCATACCTTTAAGGAAATAATGTATGGATAATTATTGCATGTTTTTAAATGACTAATAAAGAATACTACTACATTCAGTAGCTTAATGTGGTTTTCAACTACAAACATCCAATAATTCTGAGGCTGGCGCAAAAGTTTACATGTTCGAATTATCTGAAATTATCGATGCTATTGTGGTGTCGTTTGTGTCGTTCATCTGCGCGACGCATTAGAGAATACCGTGTACACTCGAATGTCTGCTCACAAATCTTCTTACTGAGGTCTGACTAAAGTAAAAGTCATTGTTTCTTCAGTACACTTTATACAGATAATACTTTATCTATATTATAGATAGAGATATTATTGATAGATAATGATGATTGGGAGAACCTATCGTAGTCACAAAACAAGTCGCATACTTTTCTGTAGTATAAGCAAACATAGGTATAAAGAGAAACGTTTATAACTAATACTCAATATGGAACTCTATTTAAATTGTTGATTGTGCATTTTAACCTAAGATCCATTATACTGTCTATTCCAATAGAACTACAACTTTTCAAGACTAAACTTTTTAAATTTGTATTAAATTTTCTATATGATTGTTAGGAATACAAATTATGGATCTAACCCAGCCGACAAATTAATTGTACAAAATGTGGAACTCATTTAAATGTTTGAGTGTACACATTTTAGAATATTAACCTTGTGTAATACAAAGACACAAAACACAAAGAGAGAGAGAGAGAGAGAGAGAGAAAGAGAGAGAGAGAGAAAATTGACTATCGTGGTCGAGAAAACATCATAAACGTTGATGGTGGAGTTCTTTTGGCTATTTTGGTGTCATAACTTAAGTATAACGAATCGGTTAATTAAGAAATTTTTTTCCTCAGAAAGGAATCTACTTGGCAGTTGCCTAAGTATTTGCTCTATTAAGCCTAATTTTTTTTAAACATCGGTCAACAATTGTCATTTTTGGACTTATTTTTCGTTTTTAGATATATTAGATACATTTTTTTCGGTACGTTCAGTTGAACAGTCATTTGTCGCGTACAGCTGGTCAAACTTTGTTAAATTTCACAACGTCAGCAAATTGACAAAATTTATTCAAATTCCCAACTAGACATTTATTAACTGAATATAATGCCTTGATTTGAAGTTAACTATACTTACTGGAATCAGAAAGATATTACTTACTTACTTAGTTGGCCATTACAGACGTGGGTTGTCCTTGGCCGCGTCGAGCAACCTCCGACAGTAAGCCCGATTAGTAGCTTGCTGTCGCCAGTTGGTAGTACCGAGCGCTTCCATCTGCGGGTACCGAAACGAATACCTTTCTATCCGGTGCACTTTCTTCCATTTGCACAACATGATCAAGGCAGTGAAGCCGCTGAATTTTTATACGCTTAACTATGTCAATGTCGCGGTATAGCTCATACAGCTCATTATTCTATCTAATTTGATACTCGTCGTTAGGGACCATAGATCTTTCGAAGAATTTTTCTCTCGAATGCTCCTATCATCTTCTCATCATTGTTGGTAATTGTCCAACTTCTGCACTATACATCAGGAGGTATGATAAAAGATTTGATCGTGATTTTTGTTTGTCGAGAAAAGGATTTATTTCTCAATTGCTTACTTAGCCCGAAGCAACATCTGTTGGCAAGAGTGATTTTTCGTTGAATCTCTAGACTGATGTCATTTTTGGTGTTTAAGCTGATTCCAAAATAAACAAAGTCTTTTACAAGTTGAAACTTATAATTGCCAACAGTGCCGTGGGTCCCAAGATGCTCAGGAGATTTGTTTGTTGACAGAAAGTACTTTGTTTTGTCTCCATTTACAAGAAGACCCATTTGCTTTGCTTGTTTTTCTAAGTTAGAAAATGCTGCACTGACGACGCGGATGTTCAGGTTAATGATATCAATATCATTGGCATATGCAAGCAATATCACACTTTTGTGGAATATTGTGCCAGTGCAGTTTAAATCTGCTGCTCGAATTATCGTTTCCAAAATTAGGTTGAAGTAGACACACGACAAGGAGTCACCCTGTCTGATACCTCGTTTGGTATCAAAACGGTGAGGTGAGGTTCTTCGCAATTGCTCAACGTCATTTAACTTAGCCGTATAAGTTTTGCTGGGATACCAAATTTAGACATAGCGACATATCAGAAAGACATATAGTTATAGATTTTAGAAATTTGGACATTTCATCAAAAAAATAATTTTATATATGGTACTATAAGTAGCAAATTGTGGCTCTGAACTGAAGTTAGAATAATTTTCGAATGCATTTTTAAATCCATATACGTACATATTTTTGATTATCACTTCAAGGCAGAACTCATAATTGAAATCGTTAATTATATCTGAAGTAGATAAATATAACAATAATGTTAGGATTTACATACATATATTGTTTAAATTTATGCATATATAATAATATATATAATTCAATAGTTAACAGTTTTATAACTGTATTCCTTATTTGTAGTTTATTTTATCATGAATGTAACCCTTACAAAACAGCATAACATAGTACATATACTTAGACTACGCATAAATATGCTTATAGCCATAGCACACTAAAAATATTAAACGAATTTTTGTATAGTTTATGAAAAAACATTTTCACTTTTAGAAAAATTATTACATCCACACAATAATAATATTTAACAGACTATTATATAGAAAGAATTCAAAACCAATTTAGTTTTCACTTCGGTTCACACAGTCAACCATCAGCGTTCACATGCTACATAACATACACCCAGAAGGGGTTCTTATATTCGAACAGCCGCTGAATAAAATGTTCAAATGGAGGGGTGCCTTTTAATGAAATATTGCTTTCGATCATAACTGCATATCGAGGATCTTCCCGCTTATAAATAAAACAGTTCTTGTTGCAATGTATTGTAGAAGCAAAAAATCCGTTACAACAACAATTTATAGAAATTTAGTTGAAGTGAGGGTCTTTTCCACTTACAAAATTTAAAATTAATTTGAACTTGAAACGTTCGTCTGTTTCCATCTAGATGGTAACGATTTAGTCGCAGTTATTCCACTCAGCGTACTTTAGTTTTATTGTATGAGCTCTCAATGTATGACCCAAATTTTAAGTGCTTCGATACGGGTATTATTCTTTTATTATTATATTTTGTAAAATCAACTAATATCAACTTAAATCAACTTATATTTCATTTTTATACTACACTTTATTTACATACTATATTTATTTATAACTATGTAAATTGGTTTTGACTTTTAAAGGTTTATATATGTAGGAATACATCCAAATCCGGATATTTTCATTCCCATTGCAAGATGTATTTTATAGTCTAACTATTATTGTTTTACTGTTTGTTAATACAGAATTTTAAATTAAGATTGATGTCTTAATTTAAAGATCCTCTTAACTAACTAAACATCATCAATCAATATATACAATTTACTAAGTGTTCTATAATGGTTTACTAAAACAAAATAATTTTTCAAATAAAGGTTCCTTCGTTGATTTTGCTGCTTCATAGATACACATTTCACGAAATATACAAATTTGCATAATTTAAACAATATTAAGTAATGATTTGATACCAATACTTTAGAGAGTTTGGACATAACGCTACTTCATCTTATGAAAGCTTTATAACTTCAGAAATCGTCATGTTATTGGAAGTTGTAAACTCTAAATATACATTATTTTTTTATTAATGTTATACACATCAGCAGTTAGATGATAAATAACAGTGTTAGCTGCATTCTAAGCAAGACAGACGTCATTTCAGCTCTTGATAAATAATTCATATTACAAGAATAATATGCTAAACAAGCTAATAAAATACACATAAATATATTCAAATAAGTATATCTTTTTTTAATTAAAAGTAAAGCTTCGAAATCGTCAGGTAGTGCGAATCTTTAACACACTCAATTGTTCTCAGTCCGGACTGTGTTATTTTTCTGTTACTAAATTATCACAGGTATTACGTGGGGAGCCCGTCGTAAGCATTAAACCTCAATAAAGTTTATTTATGTCCTTCATTTAGCCGATTAATGTTTCAGACCTACTCAAGTGTTTTATTCTAACAAGTTCTTTATGATAAGCTATGTAGAAATGTTAGCTGCATTTCATTTTTCAAGCGATATGTCAATCTGTTAAATTAAATTTTCAATTGTAGAGACGATATCGATCGAGTATATATTGTGTCAAATATACACAGTGATCTTATAGTACGTGCTATGTTCGTCTGGGTTTGAAAAAAGGTCAAGCGATTATTAATGCGACTTCTAAAGAATTTCATACAAATCCTTGACATATTCATTATTTCAGATCTAATATTAGGAATGTCACTTTATCCCGAAGTTATATTATCGTCTATTCTGCCATATACCTTGTGATCAAAAAAGAACTTATTCACAGGAACTGTGATTCCCGCGCTTATCCAAACGGTAAATTTTTTTATTTTCACGCTGGCAACACTATTATACACATGCTGTCAAAGTTTAACGCATTACGATTAGTTTTTGTTCGGCGTCTATACAAAGAAGTCGAAAAATGTTCGTGTGACGATTTTTACCTTATGGCCTCTATGCTCTTAAAACGCGTTCCTCGCAACGGCGATTTGAGTCGGGGGAAGAAGAAAAAGTCACACGGGGTCATATCTGGAGAGTACGGTGCTTGGCTGATGATATTGGTGGAGTTTTTGGCCAAAAACTGTGGCATTTTTTGAATGAAATTCAGCTTTTTTGCCACCAGCCGAGAAGCGACATTTAGGACTAATTGTTGTTGTTGTTACGTTGTTACATATGTCTTTGGAACATCTGGTTTTTTTGATATTAGAGATATGGAAAATCTAGATGTGCTAACCACGAGTTAGCACATCTAAGCAGAGTAGCAGCAGAATACTCGGAAAATGTAGTCGGTCTCAATAATTACATATAAAAATTAATCTAAATGTGTACAATCTAAGATATTCTAAATTGTTTACTTAAACAACAACTCAACTAATTAACTCACACAACAAAGTATAGCAATATCATGCGAAATTGGATTCTTTCAAATGGATTCTTGAAAACTTCCACTATGTTATTTTACTGAAGTAAACAATTTACAAATGTGGAACTATAAATAATTATATCCACCTAGAATACATATATGAAATATAGAACAAGTCAGTATGTGTTTTAAAATTTAAAATAAATTCTTTGGTTTTTTAAACTTAATATTCATTCCAATATTCATTCCAATATATTATGTAAAAATATAGTTTGTATCTTTTAGTCACCTTTGTAACTATTTTAATGCTCTTGAAACTGTTCAATGTTCTTTACTTTTGAAGAAGAACTACAGATTTAAGCGTTTTGTTATTGTAACTTTTATACATTTCTTCCTGATAACTACCATGTACCTCAATTAGCGATTTTTCGCCGTTTTGCTACTACATTCCTCGCAAGAACCCTAGTATAAAAGAGTAAAAACTAAATCCATCCTGCTGAATTTAGATAATTTAATACGTATTTCGTCTTCACTGATGAACAGTCTGATAAACTATTAAAGAAGTATCTTCCTAAGAACTTATATCTTCTGGACGGCAAAGCCGAGCATAAGATATAAGGCAATATAGGGCAATATAAAGCGATACCGCCAGGGACACATCCAGAGAAGCACCAGAGCGGACTAAAATTTCAGCTTTCTCGTTCCCTTCGATGTTCCTATGTCAAGGAATCTAGATGAGGATGAAGGAATAGACCTATAATAGCTTATTTTATTTTAGTTTTTTTTTTCAGTGTAAAAAACGTGTGACGTCTAAGTGCGTTGAATTTCACTTAACTATTATGTTTTTATTATTAAAATATACATGTACGTACAAAATTCTCACTTAATGAAGTCTACTGCATATATAATCTTTACTACTCATTTCATTTTATAATAGAAATGTAAGTTTTAATAAATTTGTAATCCGTAATAACTAAAAAGTAGTAGTAGAGTTACCTCTTGTATCTTTCTAATCCATTCCATTCCATTATAAAGTATGTATGTATATAAAATTGGATGGGAGTTCAATTCCATTTACTAAGTTTGACTTCTTCTTTCTCCTCATGCACCAATAATCATTTTTTTCAAATTTTCAGAACTTTAGTTGTATCTTTTAATAGCTGTGTCCAATTCGTTTTTTTCAAGTCTACTCTAAAATACGTTTGACTCTCTTCCAATTATTTCGTTAGTAGGTAAGTTGAGCTAGCGAGTTATTAACTGGTCTCCGAAATGTTTCCTTTTGCAATATCAAATGCAAGTTTATACATTTTACTTATAGATACTACTATGTAGGTATGGCAAGCTTGTATTAAATTTAATGAAGACTTTGTCTTATTGCAGCAATTATGAGCGGAGATTGTTGCAGTGCTGCAGTTGCTGATGCAGTTACTGATATTGAATGAGTTGGTGGTTGGTAGTAACAGTCGTTATTTTTAAAAATTTGCAGCAATTTTATTAATCGTTGCACATTTAGCTGTAAATTTCTTACTTCGATGAGTTTATACATTTTATTAATTTTTTTCTCACTCCAATAGTTTGCAGCTGAAACGTGTTTGGTTGCAACTTTGCAAATATTAAAGTTAATTTGTGCAATTTCATTACAGTGAAGAGCTTTGTGAATGGAGAAAGACACATTTTACGTCTTTCTAGCTACTTTCTAACTAAACACATCTTAAATTCACTTTATAAGTTTAAAGTATTGGATTACAGTTTTTCTGAAAATACATGTGCACTATTTCATTTAATTGTTGAATTAAGTGCATTGAAACCAATCTTCTGGCTGTTGAACAAGTAAATCTTTAAGTGATATAAAATCGTTTCTTTCAATTATTTTTCTCTTACATTATTTACTATTATTTGTTTTAAAATAAATAATAATAAAATTAATTTACAAGTTATGACGATATTTATCTCTATTCTGATAGCCAAATAACACTAAAAACTTTTCGCTCAAGTAGAGAAAATTAATCCGCAGGTCTATTAATGGAATGGCCAAGTGGCTTTTAATTCAACTTGTTGAGTTAATCTGATTAAAAGTAAATTGCTGATACTTGTAGATCAGACGAACTTGTAAAAATAGCGACAACTACCCATCTCTTCTCACAGTGAACTGGGACATATAACTCGATAAATACAAACAAACTTGTCTATAATTTAAAGACGGCTTAGTCAATCAATGTTTGATGAATGCATATAATAACATGTACAATAAGATTATTTTGACATAGATTCAATAGTAATCATTCAAACCACTTATTATAACATTCAAGGAAAGAATTTTCTATTAAAATAGTAGTTTATACAAAATAAAATCTGATAGGCAAAAATTAAAAGATATATAAAGATTAGTCTAGATAAGTGGTTGTCAACCTTTTTTTAACCAAAGACCACTGTGAAATTTTGTTTTTAGTAGGGACCAGAAAGTTTATAAATAATAAACTGTATGATTAATTTATTATACTTTATGCATCTCTTTTTAATGCTTAAAGAATTTTTGAAGTACGTAGGTGCATTGTATGGGCTATAAAATAGGTGTATAATTACTCGGAAAATTTTTGTTCTTATATTTTAATAAGTGAGGTCTCAGTGGACAAACTACAAGCAATATATCCATATCTGTTAAATTTGATTCTCGGACCATTTTTAATCATCTCGCTGATTACAGGTTGGGAATCATTGGGTAGATATTTGTATCACAGTGATGGAAAAATGGAATTTACTTAAAATTGAGAAAACATTGCATATGGATAATATATATATATAATACCAGTTAAATTTAATTTGGATCATATTATATATGGGTATCAGTAAGATGTTCCGTACGTCAAAGCTGAGATTAGTGGCAGGTTCACTGGTAGTACATCTTAACCTATATTATCAAATTTTGTCTCTATCTGAAAGACAGTGGAACACGTTGACAAGGCTTTGTTATTGCCCAGCCTTGATATACGTCTCATATGAGAATTTTAAAGCTTTATTCGACATATTGAATATCCTATGTTTGGTTAGGTTAAGGAGTATCTGCGACAGAATCCACGTGGATCGACGCTCTTATTTGTAAAATGTTCCGCCTTATAATAATTTGTTCTCTAGCTATCTATATCATTTTAACTGTTTTAAATTCCAATATCAATATCAGTTTCTAATAATCTTCGGAACCCTCATTTTCCAATAGTTGTGGCTTTACCACTTGCCATGATTGGACATGTGCACAATAGATAAGAGCTTGATTCTTACTTTTCTTCTGGATAGAGGCTTCAAAGATTCTTACTTACTTACTTAGTTGACCACTATAGACATATGTCGAGTAGCTTCAGCCAGCCAGCCCGATCAGCTACTTTCTGTCGACAGTTAGTAGTACCGAATGCCTCCAAATCATTGGTCATCAGGTCACCGATGATCCTTCCACCGTAAAGATAATCAATTTAAATTCCAAATGTCTGTGCATATCTGCCTGTTAAGCTATGGCTAAGGAATAATATATTGCTTGTTTTAGTTGTATTCAAATTAATTAGTTTTTTAGTTCTAGTTGAGTTTAGGAATAAGTTTAGGAATAAGTACTTTTTTGATGAAACAAGAATTTATCATAGATTTACAGGTATTAAAATGTATGCAAACATCTAGGGCATAACAAATACAGATTATGGCTGCGCCTTTGCATGTGAACTCATCTGTTATATAGTTGCTATGGTAATCATTATACTTTGGTATTCAGACGTTGTTGTCCCTGCTTATCTCGTTTAGAGTTGTGGCGCAGAAAAGTTGATTTTATATTTGAGATATAGAGAGTGTAAGGCTTTTATATCTGCCTGATTAACAGTAAAGAATCTAATTTAATATAACTTATGATTAGATGTATCACAAAAAATCTAGTACGCTTTTATAAAAGCCGGTTTCACTGTTAAAATTGTATTATATTCTAAATTAAGTTAGTTATGAACAAATTGTTCGATTTGATATATGTTTTTATAATTAAAGTCTAAAGTTAATGTCAACACACACATATATAAATAAATGTTTTATTTCAAGTATCACAATGTTATTATATAGCACCACAATAAATAAGTAAATTCTATTAAAATTGTATTTGAAAATCTTTTATTTTTCAAATTATTTTCGTCAATCTTAAAATTAAAATATTTATTTTAAAAGTACTTTATATATAACTTTTAAGTTATCAGTCTAAATAGATTTAAACTCAGATTGTTCATTAATTTTTTAGCAAAACGCGTTAGTATCAAATACAATCTTTTTAATATGGGATTAAAGGATGCAGATAGTCTGTGAAATACATTTTCATCTCATATTCATCTACTCATGTGTAGTGATTATCAAGAAATAAATGTTGTAACTTAATTTAGATTTAATTAAACTCAATGAGATCTATAGTATATAGTTTTCTCTAAAAGATATAAGTTGTAGTATTGTATTGTTAGTCGTAATGAGGTTTATTAATAGTTTTAAGTTGTGTTGCAATAAATAGATCTTTATGGTCGAGGCGTACTGGCTTTTTTTATAATAATGATATATGCCATACATATCCATTACATATATGTTACATATCCATTACATATATGTTGGTTGTGACTAAACTAAATAATATTGTTCATAATATAGTGATCAGATATGATATGCAATGATTGATATGATATGGTTTTAGTTCAGTAAAACTGTTGCTATCTTTTTAACTTTTACTTCAATGGAAAGCTTTACTTGCCTGATAAATCTACCAAAGATTCAGTTATACATATGTATATGATGTTGCATGATCTGACTTACTATCTTCTATTATCTCAGGTCAGTACAAGTTCACAATGTGCTCCGAAAATTACTAATATGACGTACTTAATATAAAGATAACCTTGACCCTTAGAAATACAAATATGTATATTAATTCTGAAAGCTTTATAATATTATTAATTATTTAAAATTAAAATTGCATTTTATGTATTAATATTTAATTTTTTTAATTAAACAGTGCATACACATTCACATAGTTATATATATAAGTATGAGTAAATAATATAATACAGCATTTGATTTCTTTCCATAAGAGCAGAAAATCAAGTTCTCTGAAACAACGTAAATAAAATTTGAAAACATATCCAATAAAAACAGAAAAAAATAAAAGAACAAGTAATAAACCTAATCTATAGGTGCTGTTGCCTAAAACAAACCGCTTTGTAAAGAACTGACCTATATGCCATCAAGTCAACACATTGTAAGTCGTATAGAGCAGAAGATTCTAGTATTTGCTCGAAAGGCCAGCAAGAGTTTTTTAATGCCTTTGTCGATAGGGAATGTGTGTTGTAATTCATGTTGTTCGCTTCACAAATGTTGTTCAAATTACACTGATTGGTGTAAATTTAAATTTCGTAATTAAATACTTAATTTCATATATTTGTTATTGTAAATTTTGTTGTTTACGCATAAACGCACGTCTTCATTCATTGAGGAAACGCAATGATAATGTAAAAAGCAAACACATCCAAAGTCAATGCTTTGGGCTTACGTGACTTATGAAACGTTAAATGAAATGTATTTGTACATTAATTTGAATGTTTGTATGTATATTAATATAGATACATAAATAAAGGTATGGAAAAAAACAAAATTATAAAATAATATATTATAAATATTATATATGATATACATATATTTATATATGTATATGTACGTATATTACGATTGTAATATATTTATAATTTTATTTTTATATTTAAAAATATTAAAATTAATATATTATATTAATATATTATATTTAAAAACTTCCAAAAATTGAATTGATCTCAAATTTTAATTACTAAATGTTTAGTTTTTATGAATTTACCTTTAAATTATTATGTACTAGTAGGCCCGGACTAGTACTATATATCCTGCCATTGACTGCCTTCTATATAGACCGCACTTTGAAAAGAGCAAATTGAAAAACTATCGTATCGAATTTAAAAACATAATTTTACTCTACATATGTATATAGGTATGTACATATATATATACAGAAAGAATTGTAAACTTACATTCAGTATAGCAAAAGATCGTAAGTTTTTTTTTAACTAAAAATTGAATAAAATTATAATTTGACTATTTAATAATTTTTTAAAGAAATATATATATATATATTTATTTATATATATGTATGTATATACATGTCTAAAATATGCATACATCCATCTTTCGATATCTTTCGAATTGGTTGAACTAAGCGCACTAGAAAATATGTTTACAGACGACATTTCTTCTTTACATATTATGTATGTACATAGATGTATAATTTATTTAATGAATTTATAATAATAACAATATTGCAATAATATGTAAAAGCTGCTACTTTTTATCGTTGCACAAACGATGCTTACACAAAATTTAGGTGCTGAATAAATAGATATTGGCTGGCCATCACTACCAGAAATACTGATTCACTTAAGATCCAAGAATTGGGCCTCTTGCGATGAGGTGAAGTCTGAATTCAAAGATTAATTTGTAGAAATTAATCGAGAATATGTATGATATTCTGATAATAATAACATTTACATACTGTGAGAGTGGCAATAAAAATTATTCTGAATTCAGGCTCAAATATTTATTGACGACATACTGTAGGATGCTGCAGCTTTATTCTCAATAAGAAACTGTTTATTGTGCAACAGTAACAGTTTTCAATCTTCAATCTTCTTCATACACCTCCAATACCATGAGTGTTATCCACGCAATTTATTCTTGACGTTCGGGAACAAGAAGACGTGATTGGGTGCCAAATCAGGACACTACGGCGAATGACCGATCAACTTAATTTTTTGAATGTTCAAATAATCGGCTGTAATAATTATATGTATGTTATATAATTATATGTATGTAAATTCAGTTATGAATATTATTTAATTGTATATGATTAAATAAATGTGTGTCATATTTTTATCATTTAATTAAGATAATGTTAACCTTTATCATTATGGTGTTAAGCTTTAATAACATTTATATTATTTTCAATGATATTTGTTTTAAGATTGCATGACTCATTTTGCTAAATTATTAAAACACATAAAGAACTCTAGGTATTTTGAAAATTTTTTTAATATGTTTGGAATATGAGGTTATTTCGTCACAAATGACTCATTATATCTGCTTTTAAAATTCACACGTCAGTGCTTATGTGTTTTTTACGTTTATTTATAAGTTGTGTCAAATAAAACATTGCCTAAAGACGTCTTTACCAGTTTTTAAGAATTTTCCAGTGTTTTAGACAGACAGACTGACAGACAGCAATTGGCACTCATTTACATTCGCATTTTCACATGGCCATCAACATTAGTATATATAAAAATATGTGTTTGCTTCCTGTATAATTCAAATGGTTCTTTAATTTTTATACTACAATATACATATATTAATACTTGAAGAATCCTACTATTCAATTTGCATCAATTTAGACAGAGATAATAATAAAATGCTATATATAGTATTAATATCATAGTCTATGATTACAATGATAAGAAAAGGTAATTAACTTAATTAAGATTCCAAATTTGTTATTAATTATTTTCTCTCTCAGCAATAATTCTCAATAATTAGAGAATATTTTTTAGTGTAAAATTTGTTGACAATAATTATTGGTTAAAAGTAATTATGAAATGACCATTCGGAATACTTCTAAATATTTTTGTAAACTATTATTTATTAATATTAATATTACATTTTTTTGCATAGTCTAATAAGGATCCAAAGTTTTTAACAATATATACTATATCTATATACTATATCTAATTCTATATAATCGACAAAAGAAAAGTATTATTCAGAGCAGTTTTAATGCAAACTCATCCACTGCCTTTCAGAACTCAATTAAGTGCGGAGATGAGGTAAAGGTAGCAGTAAAAAATACTCTACAAAATTACTCGAGAGAAATCGACATTGAAATATCTAATTCCAATAGCAGGAAACAAAGAGCGTACGTTTCCATTCTAGCAGAATCAGTAAAGAAGTCGTTCAAAACGAGCGTATTCGTGTAGGATTAGTTAAATGCAGAATTAAACTACTTGCGGTTGTGAATCGTTGATTTAAATGCTTTGAAAAAGGGCATCTACAGCATAACTGTAATAGACCAAAAACTAATGAGTTGTGGATTGTCTGCAGAGAAAATGGTTACATAATGTGAGAAAGGTCTTAAACCGATCGACCACACATCAGAAACACGAAAATATTTTAACTCAAAAAATCGTTTACTGATAAAAGATGGTGATTCCCCATTATCATCTTGAAAGTTCTTGAAGACTACATCAGTAGAGACCACAAATATACAAAACACAAGAGAAGAGAAGAGAAACGCAGAAGGAAAAGCTAGAGCAACTAAATATGAAAGACAAGCTCTTTTTTCTAAGTAGGAGTGCCACTACAAAAAAACATTTCTCAGAAAACCCACTATTGGCACTATTGGTAATACTATTAGTAAACTTATAACATCTGTAATAAATAGTATTTTTACAGAACTATGAAAGCAAAAAAAGCAAACTCTTAAAGAAAAAATGAGCGCTTGAACTAGGTGAAGCACACCATCCACTTTATTCGGTGGACACCGCTGGTAAATTACTGAAAAAACTACTAAAGTTAAAGTCGCTATTTCTACAAATAATGCTAATAATCTTTCTCCTAGACAACATTGTTTTAGAGACATCATATCAACACTTGGAGTTACAGAAGGCATAGTAAGAACTCTAAAGAGTGCATAGAAAAAAAATGTTGTCATAGTTGTACAGCAGACTATACCGAATAGTTTCGGCGTAGCGAATCATATCAGAGGCAATATCAGCTGCCTCTGCACCTGACACTGACCTTCGTGATTAGCGACAACATTTCTATTGACTTACATTATTAGAATTACTATTATTAATACTATTTATTATTTTATTGATAAAAGCTACCGACGTTATGTTAGTCGTACATTAAAAAAAATTAGATAATTTGTAAACTTTAAAAACAGAGCAAGTAAGTGATTAGGATAATAATTAAATACTTAATAAGAATTATATATACAGTAATAGTGTGAACAGTAACAATATACACAGTCACAGTGTAAACAGTGACAACATGAACAGTGACAATATGAACAGCGACAACATAAACAGTGACACTATAAACCTCACCTTTATACACAAAGAAAGTTCAGTTTGCATAACATTGCGAAACACCAGCTATCAAAAGCAGTAAAACTAAGTCACAGAGCTTCAACGTCCAAAAATTTGTTTGGATCTAAATTATCCAGAACAATACCTACTCACAATAAATTTTAATTTTATTTTATAGTACAATATCATAAATATTGAGCATGATTCAAAATTTAAGTATCTGGGATGTTCTTTGAATGAGCTTTGGGACCCACATCAAAAAATCAAATGTAGAATTCAAATGACTAGAAATAGTTTCATACGGTACAAAATAATATTGAACAATCCAGAATTTAGTCTAATGCTTAGAATGAGATATATGAAACGTTACGTATGGTCAGTCTTACTCTATGGAGTATAAACTTTGACTCTTAAAACAAGTTCAATAAATAAATTGAAGGTACCTTGAACAGACAAAGTTACCAATGAATAAAGTTACCAATGTTCAGAAGAATGCAACAAGAAAGTGAACTGTTAGAAACCATGATAAAAAGAAAAACAGCATACTTGGGATACATAATACGTACACCCAAATACGAACTGTTGCAACTTTTACTTCAAGACCGTTGAGAAGGTCGTAGAGATGTAGAGTGGAAGCAACTCTGATGGTTAAGGAATATCCGCAGGATTTTGAACTATTGTCGAATTGATACATTCTGCGCGATCGAAAGACCTTTACACAGCGATAGTAAGATAGATTGTACTTTAATGTACATAAAATGATAAAATTGAATACTAACAGTTAAATGTTACCTTTTATGATTAGTAATGATAAGTATAATTAAAGAAAAATTTGTAGTATTGACACAATTTGACGCTGACACTCAGAATTAGTAGGCAGTCTAAGAAGATGAAGATATATTACATTGTGACCGAAAAGCTTTCGGAAATTCTCATTTAAAATTCGCGCGCTGTATATTTTTCGATATTTTAAGTTTATGTAGTTTGGCAGCACTGTCCTTAATTACTATGCCAAAAATGAGCGCGATCTGTCAGACAGTTCGTTTACGGCAGCTGTTGAAACCAGTTCACCTCAGTAGTGCGTTGCGAAAAAAACAATGGAAAAAAATATTGAACAAAGAGTTTGCATCAAATTTTGTTTTTCGAACGAAATTTCGTGTGCAGAATCGTTGCGAATGCTACAAAAGGCTTATGGGGAATCAGTTTTATCGAAAACTCAAGTTTATGAGTGGTACAAAGCCTTTCAGGACTGTCGTACGACCGTCGAAGACATGCCGCGTTCTGGACGACCTTCGACCTCTACCACCGACGAAAACATTGAAAAGGCAAAGGAAATCGTGTTCAAAAATCCTCATGTGAGTGTTAGAGAGATAGCACGAGAGCTAGGCATCGGTCGTGAGATGGCTCGTTTGATTTTGGTGGACAATTTGTGTATGCGACGTGTCAACGCCCGGCTTGTTCCGATTCACCTCAATTTGTTCAACATTATCAACGATTTTAAGGCCAAACATTCAATAAATACCATCGAACAGCCACCGTATTCACCTGATCTTGCACCGTGTGACTTTTTCCTGTTTCCCAACCTCAAATTACCACTCAGAGGAACGCGTTTTGAATCCATAGAAGACGTAAAACAGAATTCGCAGAGGGAACTCAAAGCCATACCGGAAAGCGCCTATAAAAATGTTTTGATGATTGGAAGAAACGTTGGCATTTGTGTATCGCTTCTAATGGAGCATTTTTGAAGGAGATAAAATAAATATTGATGAAGATTAAGAATTTTGCGTTTTATTTATTTATTTCCGGAAACTTTTCGGTCACAATGTAAAATGATAAAATTGAATACTAACAGTTAAATGTTACATTTTATGATTAGTAATGATAAGTATAATTAAAGAAAAATTTGTAGTATTGACACAATTTGACGCTGACACTCAGAATTAGTAGGCAGTCTAAGAAGATGAAGATATATGTATATATCAAACAGCTATCGGTACGTTTCTTTTATTATAAGTTAGATTAAAAAAATATAAAAATAATAGTTTGCTTTTTATGTGAGGATATTTTTACCAAGATGAATCAGCAAATAAATAATAAAAACCTTTTTGCTTAGTCTATTGAAAAACCCAAATATGATGCCTTTGTTTAACCATTATCAATCCTATATATAATTTTTATTACTGTATACTTTTACATTTAATAAAGTTACTATAACTGTTTTTTACAGCCTATTGAAATTGGAAAAATTAATTGTTTTATGTCATATGCTAGATAATATTACATCTACGTGTACTTCAAAAACAACCTTCTATAAGTTTTTTGCACTTACATCAAGAGTTTCTAGTTTTTTAACCTTTTGCTATTGTAATTCAGATTTTCGTTCAAGGTGATTTTCTTACTACATGCAATTCACTATTGTAAATGAATTACTTTTTGACTTAACGTAGTAGTAGTACGTAAATATGTACATATATACGTATAAATAAGTATTATTAGTATGTATGTTATTATATTATTAGTATGTAAGCGCAGTTCTCTTACATTTATGTGTACATTCAGGTCTATAAATTGTTACGTTTTTCGAGATGTAGCGATTTTATTTGAAATACATGTGTGAAGATATCAAGTTAATTTTCAGCTAAATTCTAGAAAGGTAAACCAATAGCTGAATTTTTTAATAATTTCTGTTTTCTCAAGAGAAGACTCCCTTTAATTAAAACTATTTTTTTTTTAAATTATAATTGTTGTTTACGGCCCAATGTTCCCCTTGGAACGCTATGAAATGAAAAAGAAGTTAATTGTTATTGTCCCTTAAATACTCATTAAAATATCTCACTTGAAAACATAAGAAAAATAAACAAGTCAATACTGCTTAAAACATTTAATGTATTTATTCATGGTTTGTACTTCAAATGTAAACCTTCAAAACAATTTTTTGAAGTTATTAGGTATCTCGTAGGTATTAGGTATCTAGTCGTAGGAATTTGTCAATTGTTGTGCATTGAGTATAAATTTTGTTTCTAATTCCTAACTATAATTAAAAATCTTTTTACATCACATTCACACAAATAATGACAATCCAGTTTAAAATACAATTCAAAAATTGTGTTTGACCTTTACTTAAAACTTACCTGCATTACTGAAAGTATTAAAAATCTTGCCAGCACCGAACAATACGTTCACACACATAATAATCGCAAAATAAACGAGACTAAGTAGTCAACAAAAGAAGGTTAGGAACGCCTTCAAACAATTGAGAAATACATAAAAACGTTTTACAAGAAAATATGTAACAAATATTTAGAAAAATATATAAACAATTATAAAAAATGTAGGTTTTCTCAGATGAAAAAAAAAAAACATCGCAAAAATCAAATCGGTGGTTTACACATTTAAGGAGCGTTTTTGAAAGCTAATTTATAGTTCATATGAAAACATTAACTAAAACAATCCATAATGTCTGCTTTAAAGTGGACCGAGTGCGGACTGAATCCTAAAGGTTCCTCATGCATACGGCACTGATTCAAATTAAGTGATATGTTATTTAAATAAATTGTGATAGGAACGATTCGGGGTCGCTTATCTTTATATATGTATTGTTGTTTCTTTCATATTTTTTCATATATGTCGATTCTTTACATTTTATAATTTATTATTTATTAAAACAACAATTGATCAAAAACGATCAATCACAATTTAATTTATGTATTTATGGTGTGGTACGAAAACATACATTCAAATGGCAAAGTTTTTCAATTACCTTCTATTTATGTACAGTACAGTACTGGACACCCTGAGAAACTTTTATCCCTAAAATTATTTACGAAAACTGAACATGTCGATAACCAACACCGCGTTATCGAATCTCATTATGATTACAGGCTCCTCGGGGAGGTATGCAGATCTGAGGTCAGTTATTGCTTATTCTAATGAAGTGATAAACAATAATCCAGTCAAGGCGTAGAGGGGGGTTATGAAGAAACCTCTCAGTTAACAGAGAGTAAAAGTGCTCAAATGCACTGAGTCAACAATCCTCAACATAATAAATATAGTATATCTTAATGTTAAATTTAGTTAAATTCTAAATGAAAGTAAGTACTAATTTTACTGTCGCAACGTAAGTCTCAATACTGACTTAAGTCATGCTTGTCAACTGTCACTCATTTTAATTTTTAACTGCGCGAATAAATTTCAAAATTCTTTGAAATTGACATGTGTAGGTGGACATCACAGTTGGCGTATTTAGTCAGGTTAAATTTAAATAACTATTGATATGGGAAATTGTGATATTAAATTTTCAACAGTTGTCTTCTTATTTTCTAATAATAATATATTATTTATTGTACATTATATTTATTATTGTATGTTCTTTTTGTTGCTGTTTATTACAGGATTGGTAACTGTACTTGAGGTTCTATCAATTTACAAGAAAAGGATATATATTGCTACTCAAACGGAGTGGAATCAAAAATCTATTGAGTTCAAATGAATGTGTGGAGACAGATATTTAAACAGTTAGATGGCTTTGTGTGTTGGAAAACTACAGTCTTGCACACATCAGGTAAACTGATAAATTATTTAATGAAAAATAATTTTATAACGCGGAACTATTAGCTAACCTGAAACAAGATAGTGCGGAGTCTAGAGTTATTTAACGTCATTACCTCCCGTGAAGACATAACACCACTGTAACACACATATCTAAAACGGTAATCCGCCGATAATCGCCATATTGAAAATCCTAGAAATTTCGCCGGTACTAATTGAAGCTATAGGTATCAATAAAATTTTCTCCTTGATAGGGAGGGAGTCTGATCTTACATTTATATTCTTCTTTGGGCTACCACACCCGATTTGAAAATGCATCAAATGAAAATAAATTAATACAATCATTCTATCCGCGTATATTTCATCACAGTTGCCACGATACGCCCTATAAAAGCCAACCAGATTTACACCTATGGTCGGGTACCGCAAATCAAACTCACTCACTACCAGTTATACTCCAAACGATACCGCGTCATGTCTACTGGATTTTAGTTGCTTCTTAGGACAGGCATATCTTACCTCGGGAACGTTCTAATGCCTATCCCAAAGGTGGAATAAGGTAGAACAATTATTATTGTTCCATAATGTTTTTTATTATACATAATAAGGTAGGACACATAGTCACCACACCACACTTAGTTCCACAAGTAGGGCCCCCAATTGGTCACTTTCAGGTGCCAAATATTTACTATTTTTTGGCACACGTTGAATGAACATATCAGGCTATATGATAACCTTTTGACCAGTGAAGTAATTGAATCCACAGAGCAGCAACCGAAAACGAACTCCGTGGTATGGCGCGTTTTGAATATGTCAAGCTCTACTTAAAGTAATGTATTTCGTGAAGAACGTAACAAGAGTCGATTTAAAAAGATTGTTGAGGCCTTATGCTTCATTGGGACTTAAAGATTACAGTAAGTAAGTGTATTATAGAGCACATTAATTACTTAAGTCACCTGATTTGTAATAATATGTTCAATGTAAAGAAGCAGTAAAAAGATAACATTAAGCTTACTAATTTCTATTTTGTTTTTATATTTGTACTACCCATAAATTTACAAGATGACTTTGAATGTTGATATAATGAATTTAGTCTAATAAAGCGAATAAAGTAGAACATTTTTCAATTAAACTAAAAATGATTTATTGATTTGCATATACATACATATGTAAGTTAATATATAAATATGTGTTTTGTGTATTAAGTATTCTGTTGCCCTAGGCTACAAAATATAATGCAAAAATAAAAGACAAAAACAAAACATAAATGTTAACGTCAACAAGCGACCAACTG
>NC_051847.1:115622871-115642948 GCF_002237135.1 Teleopsis dalmanni
ATAGACGATAATATAACTTCGGGATAAAGTGACATTCCTAATATTAGATCTGAAATAATGAATATGTCAAGGATTTGTATGAAATTCTTTAGAAGTCGCATTAATAATCGCTTGACCTTTTTTCAAACCCAGACGAACATAGCACGTACTATAAGATCACTGTGTATATTTGACACAATATATACTCGATCGATATCGTGTCTACAATTGAAAATTTAATTTAACAGATTGACATATCGCTTGAAAAATGAAATGCAGCTAACATTTCTACATAGCTTATCAATAAAAACTTGTTAGAATACATAACACTTGAGTAGGTCTGAAACATTAATCGGCTAAATGAAGGACATAAATAAACTTTATTGAGGTTTAATGCTTACGACGGGCTCCCCACGTAATACCTGTGATAATTTAGTAACAGAAAAATAACACAGTCCGGACTGAGAACAATTGAGTGTGTTAAAGATTCGCACTACCTGACGATTTCGAAGCTTTACTTTTAATTTTAAAAAAAAATACTTATTTGAATATATTTATGTGTATTTTATTAGTTTGTTTAGCATATTATTCTTGTAATATGAATTATTTATCAAGAGCTGAAATGACGTCTATCTTGCTTAGAATGCAGCTAACACTGTTATTTATCATCTAACTGCTGATGTGTATAACATTAATAAAAAAATAATGTATATTTAGAGTTTACAACTTCCAATAACATGACAATTTCTGAAGTTATAAAGTTTTCATAAGATGAAGTAGCGTTATGCCCAAACTCTCTAAAGTATTGGTATCAAAACATTACTTAATATTGTTTATATTATGCAAATTTGTATATTTCGTGAAATGTGTATCTATGAAGCAGCAAAATCAACGAAGGAACCTTTATTTGAAAAATTATTTTGTTTTAGTAAACCATTATAGAACACTTAGTAAATTGTATATATTGATTGATGATGTTTAGTGATGTTAGTTAAGAGGATCTTTAAATTAAGACATCAATCTTAATTTAAAATTCTGTATTAACAAACAGTAAAACAATAATAGTTAGACTATAAAATACATCTTGCAATGGGAATGAAAATATCCGGATTTGGATGTATTCCTACATATATAAACCTTTAAAAGTCAAAACCAATTTACATAGTTATAAATAAATATAGTATGTAAATAAAGTGTAGTATAAAAATGAAATATAAGTTGATTTAAGTTGATATTAGTTGATTTTACAAAATATAATAATAAAAGAATAATACCCGTATCGAAGCACTTAAAATTTGGGTCATACATTGAGAGCTCACACAATAAAACTAAAGTACGCTGAGTGGAATAACTGCGACTAAATCGTTACCATCTAAATGGAAACAGACGAACGTTTCAAGTTCAAATTAATTTTAAATTTTGTAAGTAAAAAAGACCCTCACTTCAACTAAATTTCTGTAAATTGTTGTTGTAACGGATTTTTTGCTTCTGCAATACATTGCAACAAGAACTGTTTTATTTATAAGCGGGAAGATCCTCGATATGCAGTTATGATCGAAAGCAATATTTCATTAAAAGGCACCCCTCCATTTGAACATTTTATTCAGCGGCTGTTCGAATATAAGAATCCCTTCTGGGTGCATGTTTATGTAGCATCTGAACGCTGATGGTTGACTGTGTGAACCGAAGTGAAAACTAAATTGGTTTTGAATTCTTTCTATATAATAGTCTGTTAAATATTATTATGGTGTGGATGTAATAATTTTTCTAAAAGTGAAAATGTTTTTTCATAAACTATACAAAAATTCGTTTAATATTTTTAGTATGCTGTGGCTATAAGCATATTTATGCGTAGTCTAAGTATATGTACTCTATTATGCTGTTTAGTAAGGGTTACATTCATGATAAAATAAACTTACATACATATAAGGAATACAGTTATAAAACTGTTAACTATTGAATTATATATATTATTTTAAATGCATAAATTTAAACAATATATGTATGAAAATCCTAACGTTATTGTTATATTTATCTACTTCAGATATAATTAACGATTTCAACCGTTTTGATACCAAACGAGGTATCAGACAGGGTGACTCCTTGTCGTGTGTCTACTTCAATCTAATTTTGGAAACGATAATTCGAGTAGCAGATTTAAACTGCACTGGCACAATATTCCACAAAAGTGTGATGTTGCTTGCATATGTCAATGATATTGATATCATTAACCTGAGCATCCGCGTCGTCAGTGTAGCATTTTCTAACTTAGAAAAACAAGCAAAGCAAATGGATCTTCTGGTAAATGGGGACAAAACAAAGTACTTTCTGTCAACAAACAAACCTCCTGAGCATCTTAAGACCCACGGCACTGTTGGCAATTATAAGTTTCAAGTTGTAAAAGACTTTGTTTATTTTGGAATCAGCTTAAACACCAAAAATGACGTCAGTCTAGAGATTCAACGAAAAATCACTCTTGCCAACAAATGTTGCTTCGGGCTAAGTAAGCAATTGAGAAATAAATCCCTTTCTCAACAAACAAAAATCACGCTCTACAAATCTTTTATCATACCTGCCCTGATGTATAGTGCAGAAGTTTGGACAATTACCAACAATGATGAGAAGACGATAGCAGCATTCGAGAGAAAAATTCTTCGAAAGATCTATGGTCCCTAACGCTTTGGCGACGAGTATCAAATTAGATGGAATAATGAGCTGTATGAGCTATACCACGACATTGACATAGTTAAGCGCATAAAAATTCAGCGGCTTCACTGCCTTGACCATGTCGTGCAAATGGAAGAAAGTGCACCGGATAGAAAGGTATTCGTTTCGGTACCCGCAGATGGAGGCGCTCGGTACTACCAACTGGCGACAGCAAGCTACTAATCGGGCTTACTGTCGGAGGTTACTCGACGCGGCCAAGGACAACCCACGTCTGTAATGGCCAACTAAGTAAGTAAGTAATATCTTTCTGATTCCAGTAAGTATAGTTAACTTCAAATCAAGGCATTATAATCAGTTAATAAATGCCTAGTTGTGAATTTGAATAAATTTTGTCAATTTGCTGACGTTGTGAAATTTAACAAAGTTTGACCAGCTGTACGCGACAAATGACTGTTCAACTGAACGTACCGAAAAAAATGTATCTAATATATCTAAAAACGAAAAATAAGTCCAAAAATGACAATTGTTGACCGATGTTTAAAAAAAATTAGGCTTAATAGAGCAAATACTTAGGCAACTGCCAAGTAGATTCCTTTCTGAGGAAATAAATTTCTTAATTAACCGATTCGTTATACGGAAGTTAAGACACCAAAATAGCCAAAAGAACTCCACCATCAACGTTTATGATGTTTTCTCGACCACGATAGTCAATTTTCTCTCTCTCTCTCTCTCTTTCTCTCTCTCTCTCTTTGTGTTTTGTGTCTTTGTATTACTCAAGGTTAATATTCTAAAATGTGTACACTCAAACATTTAAATGAGTTCCACATTTTGTACAATTAATTTGTCGGCTGGGTTAGATCCATAGTTTGTATTCCTAACAATCATATAGAAAATTTAATACAAATTTAAAAAGTTTAGTCTTGAAAAGTTGTAGTTCTATTGGAATAGACGGTATAATGGATCTTAGGTTAAAATGCACAATCAACAATTTAAATAGAGTTCCATATTGAGTATTAGTTATAAACGTTTCTCTTTATACCTATGTTTGCTTATACTACAGAAAAGTATGCGACTTGTTTTGTGACTACGATAGGTTCTCCCAATCATCATTATCTATCTATAATATCTCTATCTATAATATAGATAAAGTATTATCTGTATAAAGTGTACTGAAGAAACAATGACTTTTACTTTAGTCAGACCTCAGTAAGAAGATTTGTGAGCAGACATTCGAGTGTACACGGTATTCTCTAATGCGTCGCGCAGATGAACGACACAAACGACACCACAATAGCATCGATAATTTCAGATAATTCGAACATGTAAACTTTTGCGCCAGCCTCAGAATTATTGGATGTTTGTAGTTGAAAACCACATTAAGCTACTGAATGTAGTAGTATTCTTTATTAGTCATTTAAAAACATGCAATAATTATCCATACATTATTTCCTTAAAGGTATGACCTAATGTCGTCAGCTTAACCTAGCGATTGCCTACTCTTTTTATCCCTCTAATCTCTTAGTAAGTTTGATATTATTATTAGTAGCTATTGCTGTTATGCATACATAAGTGCGGATAAAAGATGTCATCTATAATTTGTTGCCTATATTTTAAGGTTTGGTTAAGATACGCGCATAAATTCAGCCATCCATTCCATTAAGGACACTGTGCAATTTCGTTTGGCTTAAGGGCATTTTCCCAAAATATTTGTATCTTATTTTCTTTAAAATTGGGCAGATTGCGATAAAGTGCTTATCGCTTTCCGTTTCCTGTTTAATGCATAGCCTACAAACCGATAGTGTACAACTTACATAGGTTAAGTACCATAACTGAGCTTGAGAAGTTTGGAACGAGATTTGAAAATTGTACGAATATTTTCCATTGCATATTTATCATTAAAATAATTCGATGTCCCCAGATTGTAAGTTAGTTCTCTATATGTTTGTCTAGAGCAGCTTGTTTTGGCCTTATAAACAAATCGTTTAGCTACTGAATGAAGTTGTCATTTTTACAGAGCATAACTAGTAATAGAATTAGTTGCCGAGCGTTATATACTACACTTGGAAACAAGTGTTGATTTTGACTAAATTTATGCAAAATTTATGAAGATACAATTGCATGGAGTGGAAAACTATGAAAACAATTAGGCGCATTTGCGCCAATAGTCAAATCGCAACTAGGCTTAAGATTTAACGACTCCAAACGGTTCTTAGTTGTCGCTAGAATTTGTAATTTTAGCTATTTTTAATAGATATCTCATACATTATTTAGAACTCAAAATGAGACTATAAAAAACACAAATTGTACGTACATTACTAATATTATGAAAGTTGAAAGCATTTACAATTCACTGATAAGATAAAGTTTTGGAAAATTATGAAACGAAAAATTATTATTAATGGCAAAACTGCTGATGTTTACTTAAAAGTAACATACAAGTTATTTAAATAAGTGCTTCCGGTTATATATCAAGATACGCAATCTATTTCTTACTACTCACTTGCTTACGTATCATTTTTAATTAAGTATTTTTCAATTACTCTGTTTAAGCTAATTATTTCACAACAGCTGATATGAAAAGTTCATTTAACTTTGGAATAAATAGTCAATATATTTAAGTTATTTAATATACTTTATAATTAACGGGTACGAAAGCAACATTTATTTCAATACAGTATCTGTTTTAAAAACTTCATTATAGGTTTTGGCAAAGAATCAGACTAATATTGACCAAACTATGTCCAAAAATGTACTAAAATCGATATCATATTTAGTTGTATATGTAGTTTATTTATTTATTTATTGTTTGTTTTTGAATCAACATTAAATTTAATTTTAAAATTAATTAAGAATAAGGAACTAGGTACTAGGTCCTTCGTCCTGTGCTTATATTCATGTTAATAATTATATTTAAATTTTATTTAATGTGACTTTGAGTAGGTGTAGCTTGGTATATGTAGTTAAATATTAGTATATAACCAAATATTAAAATTTATATTATATAAAGGATAGAGAATGAGGGAGGGAGTGAGAATCACTCGTTAAATTGGTTATATAGAAAAATGCTTTCAAACTGAGTGAGGACAGTAAATATAAAATGATATTTATTGATAATTTTTTGAGTAAATACAATGTACATATATTTTGAATAAAAGTATAAAGTTTTTTATAAGTAATGTGTTTCTTTGTTTACGCCATTAATTTTTACACAATTAAAATTAGTAAAAATTACAATAATAATAAATCAAAGAACAATGCATTTATGACAGAAGCACTGTCCAACAACAAGGTTAGACATATAAAAAATTCAAATTTAACAACTAATTCCTAAATAGATTGTATTCTGTAACGCTTAACTAAAGATCTTATTGTTATTTAAAGCGTTTTAAATATTAATTATTTCAATTTCAGTGAGTATTACTATGAAAACATTGTACTTAGCTAATTTTAATTTTCGGGCGGAGTCCTAAAAATGTATAGTTTCTCATTCTTATTAGACAGAGACCATAACACAAAGACCATCCTAGATTTTAGGGAAAGGCGATAGCGTAAACTTCTTACATCGAGTTGTATGCGTACGTTATGATATAGGTTATCCTAAAAAATTGAGTTTATTATATGTAATATACAAATAAGTTTATTTTACTTTATATGAATTTAAACGTAAACTTTGGAGTTCCTTCGGGGTTTTACAGACTATGCCATATTTTTACAGACTAATATTTCATAGTAAACGTTTTTCGTTGGAGTCATTTAAATAAAGATTTAAAGTGTATGCATGTTTATCTATTGACTCGGAACAATATTGTAGGTATTAACAGAATATTATATTAATATAAAATGTCAAATATTGATCTTAAAGGTTCTTATATTAGAAGAGTAGAAAATCAGGAAAGTATAACTTAAATACTTTATACAACTATTAACGAAAATCTGTTAAATGTTTTATAATCGTTCCAATTATTTTTCAAAATTTTGTTGCCACAGTATCTCGTAGATATACTAATATGTACATATAATATATACCCCAGAGAGAAACAACACGTGCAACATGTGAGTTTGACAGGTAGATATTTTTGTCGTTGGTATTTTTGTCATTATTTCAGGGATTATATTCTACACTGAACTGAACGTAATAAAAAAAGAGCAGATGGTAAAAAAAAATCACAGCAGACATTTTTATTAGTTTTTTTGTATTTTTGAGAAACCAAACATTTTGATCATGTAAAGGTTGTGGCTTATATACTCAAGTGTGTACTTTTATGTCAATACGCACAGTAATGCACTTTGCCGTAGTATATAAACGTATATGTACATTAAAACCATATAGAGTTTTTAAGAAAAAAATTAAACTGAAATTACAAGAAACATGTTTTGTATCTTGTTTTTATAAAAATATGTCTGCTGCATGTTATACTTCTACTGAAGCATGCAATGCCTTCCTGTTGGTCTCTTTGAAACGAATTAATTTTTATTTCTTATTTATCCATTTTATCAACATAAATTATTTTCTACTATATCATTGAAACAGTGTTAAAAAATTAATTTTTTAAAAAATGTATTTCGTAAAATTACTTATGTATATAGCTATGGTCATATTGCACTAAATGAATAACTTAAAATCATATTGATATTTAGTGCAGATAATGAGAAGTACACAACTGCTCCATTATATATATATGTATATATATAAGATCTGGTCTTTGCCCAATGATTTAAGGATACATTAATCTTATTTTTTGAATTGAAATCTATAAGCAAATCTTGAAAATATCAAAAGACCTGTTCCAAAAAAAATCGTGTATCAATACTGCGAGCTATCAGATAAATACAAAAAATAAAATGTCAGATATTTTTAGTGGGGAATAACTATATAATATGCAAGAAACAATTTACAGAATTAGAAAAAATGTCTATTAAATAAGTTTTAAATCGTGTTATTTACACGACAGTCTTTCTACTGATTCGAAAATCTCATAAAGGACCCTGTTTATACCTTAATGTCTAAGCTCGATATTCCCTGCAAAGCTATTACACCTCCGCAGAATAACGTTGAGCAGTAACCACAGCTTAAATTAAATATAAAAACGGATCAGGTGATTGAGAAGTAGCACTCTCAATATTATTAATATATAACAAAATCTGACTTTTATATCTAAATAAACATTTGGTAGACATGAAAATCACTTTAAAACCTCTTCTTGAAGTTAGTATATACATACGTAGTTAATATTAATATTAATACAAAAATTGTATAACTTACAAATAACTGAATACACTTTAATGTCGAACAACTAGTGAAATGCAATCTGAATTTGTAAATATAATTTAAACCGGGTATCGATAATGGGGTGGATTAACAGTTTAGGTAATATATAATGGTGGTCGTCAGTAAACTGTTAGAAGCCTAGTTACACAATTGAAGAAATTGTTACTAGAATCCTTATTTATATTACAAATAAATAACCAGATGGACAGTAAAATGTAATGATAATAGAAATGGGATACCTATAAGAAAGTAGATTAACCTATTAAACTTTACCAAATATAATACTAATACAAAATGGACTTTTAGGTAAAAATATGAATATCAGACCAACATAAGCATACATATGTCTAATCCGTACTGTAAATTCTTTGATGATAAAAGAAAATATATTTGCTGTGAATATATAAGGGTTACAATGAAACGATAGATGTGAGAGACAAATTTATTCTATATTAATATCATAAATGAACTATAATACATTAGTGATAGAATGGTCTTCTAAAAAGTGAAAGTGGTATGTATGTTTATTTTAATATACTCTAAATTATCGTTATTATAGGCGATTAATTGATTCGTCTATACTACAAGTGATATTCTTCAAAATAAAAATATTCCTCGATTTACCCAAATAAAAGTTTTTATAAATATCAGCGGATACACAATACGATCTTCTGAAAAATCTGTTGTCAACAAGTTTGTATACAAACTTTAACGTATTTGTGGTTTGCATTGCATCGAAGATCAATAAAGGTTCACATGTCTCAAAGAATTTTGAACAGATTACAGGTAGACATAAAAGGAGAAAATATAACAAAAAAAGTCTACATAAAAAAATTTATTTTTTTTGTAAAGGGTTAAGCGTAGTTACAGAAGTAAAGCGCATCACCAAAACGTAGAGCAAGAAATGAATATTCTTGAAAGTCATAGCAGAGAATAGTGGAACACAATAAAGACTGAAACAACACACTGTCATGCATATTTTCATTGAAGCATCGTCAGCATATACATACATATGTTCAAAAGGAAATGAAAAAAAAATAATCATTAAAATTGTTGTTGTTGTATAAACTACGATGCATTGTGGCTTGTAACGATAAACGCAAACATAAGAAATAGTGAAAAAACAAAGAAGACAAAAAAAATCGGCAGATGTTTCCATGCTCGTTTTACATGCGTAAGTAAAAGCTATGGTGGTTGGTATAACCACTGCATGAAGTCGTTCAGGAGTTTATTCCAGAATGATATGTGCTGTTGCTGCAATAACCAACCGTACATATAAATATGCCCGTGCATGTGTATGTGCAAAAACAAAAAAAATAATCGATTAACTTATTTTCGGTTATTTTCGAAATTTAGCATTCTTTTCTTGGTAAAGTCCATTATGCATTGAATAAACATGTTTTTTATTATTTTTATTATTTTATTTAATAGTTAAGTAAAGGGATGTACAACTAACATGCCCCAAATGTGGATATATTCTAACCATGATCCATCTCATAAACTGCTACAGTAACCCAACCAACGACACCAGCGTTTTCAACCCAATCAAGAATAGCAATTACAATACAATAACGCTACACACATCTGCCGAAAGATATATTAAATAAAATTTAGATATACATAATTCTTAATGTGAATATAAGCACAGAACGAAGGACCTAGTATCTAGTTCCTTTTTCTTAATTAATTTTTAAATTAAATTTAATGTTAATTCAGAAATAAATAAATGATTGTTAAGTATGTTTATAATGTTATTTTATATAGCTAAGATATCTGAAATTACACATACTATAAAATAATACTTAAATATACACTATGCTGATCTGAGAAAACCTACAATTCAATTTATATTGTAGTCCTATAATAATATTGTTGTAGATCTATAATAATAGGTCATATTACAGACAATAAAGAGATTGATTTTCAATTATTTTCTTACATTAATCATAGCTGTCCTGTTCCTGAATAAGCCAATGCAAAATTTAATGCTTTTTGCTATACATTTGGCTGTTCGTAATTAAGATTATCATATGTATATGCATATACTTATTTCTCTTGCAAAAGAACTCTTTTTTTCTTTGCTTCCTTGAAACTTTTTCCCATTCTCTTCTGCCTATGTCATATATTACACTCTATCAATGTTCTCTCGTTCTATCGAAGCTGCTTTTCTGCCAAGTTTATAGTTTGCTCATTTAGCTAGGTTACTAACATACATGTCCAGGATCCCGACAGACGTTGACTTTGTTGTCCTTGCCAATTTATTTAGTTTCCGTAGACAGTATTATACTTTATTGGAATCAATATACCACACGAAGTTTACCCTCGGAACAAAGTAATTTATAGTATAGAATTCATAATGTAATTTAAAAAATTACCAATACTTAAATTATCTCCCGGATTACAGAATGTTGATATTGTATACTAACATATGGTATTAATATAATGATTCTAGAGATTTTATTTTTTCTATTTTAATGGAACAACAATACATTTAAGTCCACGTAAACCCACTAAATCCAAAACCCACTAAATATAAGTAGATGGAAGTTAACACACACAAGGTTCTAGGCCACCAGAGAAATGGAGCTTAATGTCCATAGTATGGTATTTCTTTTTTTTTATATATATCTAATATTTAGCTTGTCGAATACAGAATAGAAAAACATTCGTTTACTTAGAGATGCTAGTAGTGACTTTTTACGTTATTATACTATTTTCTATCAGAGAGTTAATATCATTTTAAGGCTTTGCTCTATATAGTTGATCCGGTTTTTGCAATACTCAATATATAAATATTATAAATTTCAACAGAATTTAAAATGATAGCGCAAATCAGGTTGAAATTTAATAATTTATCTGATAATTTTTATTGGCGCACTTATGGTTAGGTGCTTAAGATATTTTAGGAAAACTCTATCACAAGAAATTCTAAGTACATATGTACATATATGAAATTATTCCCTTCGTTTTATTGACAAAGAAAATGCTATAATAATTTCTTCCAATAAGTTATCTATTTTTTATTCTTTTGCATCAAAACATCCATTATTTTTGCTAATTTGAGAATTTACTTTAATAAGTTCCTTGATATGAAATTTGTTCTCTTTTTAATTCCAGTATATATTTTTAATGATGTGATATGAAATTTTACTGCTATATTTTAATATATTCTATATTTTTCTATGTGGCAACAAAGATGGAACAATAGCACTCAAGGAAGATGGACAGCTAAATTGATACCAAATATAATAACTGGGCTCAAACGGAAATCGGGAGACGCAAATTACTATCTCACTCAGATGCTGACCGGAGATGGATACTTTGTAAGTACCTGTACCGGATAAGAAAGGTGAATCTATCCGACTGTATGTATGGCGATGGAGACTGTGACGACGCAGAGCACACCTTCTCCTACTGTAATAGATGGCAGATAAATAGAGAAAAGATATTAGTACAGATTGGACTTATAAATCCCGAAAATATAGTGGAAAAGATGACATCGAACGCAGAGAGTTGGAGAACGATAGAGTCATATGCGACTTAAGTCCGTAAAACACAGAAATTATACCTAGAAAGGAGAACCAGAAATGAGAATAATAAATAGTGCAGACACCAAAAAAATGCGGTGAAAAAGTGATGGTCTGAGACGCAGATCGAAAAATCACAAGAGCGTGGCTTACTTTACACAAGTTAATTACCTAAAATTTATAAATATTTAACTGCATAGCATTTATGTGGTATAAATTCTATTCTAATTTCTAAAAGTGTGTCTTGTATTTAGATTACATTATTTTTAAAAACATTATAAGTAATCTGATTGAAAAAGTTTTTAACAAAATATATATAACATAATGAATTATCTTTCATTCAGTGTACTCAGGCAACAAAATTCAATAAAAATATTTAATTTTTTCCATAATTTAATTAACTGTATATCTGAAGTTCTTCATACAGGCAAAAATTACTGCAGATATGTTATATGTACATAATTGAATAGTAGTTTAGTGCATTAGCAGTGGTTCATTCTATGGTGCCATCTATGTTTCAAAAAAAAAATAATAAAAACTTTTGTTGCATTTTCACAAAAAATTGATACCAAACCATTTCTACTTTCACCATGCAATTTGGCCCATTATTAAAATTTTTTTGCCTCAGCTCTGCAACCTACACAGAAATCAGTATCAACTAAATGTGCCTATGTCAAACGATGTCTCCACTGTATACCAACTAATTCCTACGCCCACACATAAATGATTCTTTTATACTTCCTGATTAAGAGACACAATATCTGGTTTTAAAATTGTATATAAAGAGGTTAAATATAAATAAATAAATATGTAGACAAAAAAACACTGGAGCATAAATCCATTTACTGTTCTACACAATCTAGGCCGCTGTCAAAACGGCCTAGAGATTGTAAAAAAATGCACCAATTAAATATATTAAATTTCTTTTTAAATATGTTCATGTTTATATTATATATCAAACAATATTATTTTTATATAATAAATTTTATTGCACGGAAAGTATATTATATAAAATTAGTTAAATATTAAAGCAATGGCAACGTGAACACGAAAAAGGCCAATTACTGGATAATATTGCTAATACAACATTTCTTCAAAGAAGGAAGGGAATCAGATATTATTTTCTTTAATCAATTTTTCTTTAGGTTTTCAGTGTTGAGCTACATATTCCAGAATGTATGGTCTACATCAGGCTGTTCACACCAGATGCGATCGCGGGCCAACACAAATCACTGTGCAGATTGGAGGGCCGCAGAAACAAATACATAATTACGTTCATATGTTTTCGACAAAAATAAAAATTCGGTTATAATGTTTAATTTGGTTTTATTAATTTATCAATTTAAATTCATTTAGTTGGTATACCATAAAAATAAAATAATGTGGTTTTAGAAGTACACCAAAACAAAATTTGCGTAATTATCGCGGGCCGTGCATACATTAGCTGCGGGCCGTTCTTTGAACAGCCCTGGTCTACATTGAAGAACTATTCATAGGTAGTTCATTTTACAAGTACCAATATATATATACAGAACAGTACCTTGAACGATAAAGAGCAACACTGAACGATCTTTCGAAGTTTTTAAAATGAAAACTTTTTGATCGTATTCACTTTAATTATTGTTCGCTCTATTAGCTATATCACCAAAAACAATTTTAGCAGGTAAAATACATTTAAAAAGAAATCATCATCAACCTTTTTAAAAGTGATATTACTTATAATATCATATAATATTGATATTACTCGATAAAGATTGACATGTGGTTATGATGATGAATTAAATAAGTGACTAAGCAAGATAGTATATTATTGCAGAGGGGATAATATATTTCAAAGAATTGCTTGTGAATACCTAGAATAAAAACAACTTGCAAATTAAATAAATTAATTATCATTCAACCTAGGTGATTGTGGTTGCGCTAGGAAAGTTACGTTTGACATAATCTGCCCTAATATGATGGATATGTTGATCGGACATATATCAATAACTCGAATAAGCAATAAACGCATTAAAAAAAACATCCTTTGTTGACGTATGGGTATAAGTGCCGCTCGATATCCCACAAGACAATGCTTTTACAAAAAAATTTAGACTCTTTAAAAGGTCTCAAAATATTATAACGTGCACAGTCCATTACATTACCTTAGTACAATTTTATAGAAGTCTTGCCCATATCACTTTTACATATATACATATTTTTCTTTATCAGCTGTCTAGAGTTCAGTATAGAGTTAGAAAATTCCATAATTTACCTTTAGTAAACCTTTTCATTATTCTTATTACTTCCTGTGCTAAAAAAGTATCCTTGACTCTGCCCGTATATATACCGGTGAACTCAAGATCCTCACAATCAACAACAAAAAATCTTGTGTCTTATACTAGACTTAAGAGTCTTATACTAGCATGCTTATATGCTCCAGTATAACTATTTCGTGGTATATTGCTGTTAATTTAAAGTTATCTCTATCTAATACATGTGCACATAATATTTACAACCTCTACATATCCTTGGGATATTAGAAATAGACTAAATTTCAGAGTTGAAATACTTTAAGAATCACATAAGCACACTGAAAACAAATATGTTTATTTATAAACTTGGAGCAATTCATATATGTATATATGTGTACCTTTCTCTTCTTTTTGACTACATACGAAAAATTTTCCATTCATATCTGTAATGGAAAAAAAAATTTTTTCTGATATATGTATGTATGTTTTAAATTGATCAATCCGCTTTAAGAGTACGAGAATTTCGACTTCCAAACTCTATATTTGTATAGAGTATATATGTATACTCTAATTTAACATATAAATGTATTTACTTCATTCTGGATAATAATGACAAAAATGATGAGTCCTGAAAAAGTTAATATTAAGAGATTATTTTAAAAATCTACGGCTAAATTAAGATTTTTAAGATCCAACTTGTAAGGCTCAATCAGTATGGAATAAGATATTGATAAAATCTTCCATAATGAAAGACTTTGATTAAGACACTCGTATTACAAGTGATCATTTATTTTCTCCAATTTTATTTTTTGTATAATAAATTTTAGTATTTCATATTGCTCTAACTTTACATAAATATGCAACCAGGCTTATATGCCCAACACCACTGTAATAACATATGCAATAAGATTTAATGTACAATATAAATATGTACTTATAGTTAAGTTTAAAACACATATTTATTATTTTATATTTATATTTTAAACATCAATCAATAATATTTTAGAACAGATCTTTTCTAAAACTCGCACTTGCCAGATTGGTTTTTTAAAATATTATCGCATTCGTTTATTATTTTTATTTTTTCACTAGCGTCATCTATGACTTGGCGCACCTCTGACTCTAAACTTGTCAATTTATGCCTTGTAAGTAGCAAATTAATCAGCATAAACTCCATTGATCTTTCACCACCTTCAGCAGTGGCAACTTTCAGGTCGCTTACAAGTTTTAGAAAATCTTTTAAGATATCTAATTTTATATCTGTTTCATTATCGCCAGCTGCCACAATTATTGTGATAGCATCCGCTGTGGTACCCGTTCGAATGATAGCCCCTCTTAATAACTTATTTAGGTAACGTGTGGTAAGTTTAACTTTAGCAGCTATTGTATCGCTGCGTCCAGTCAAGTGCGAAATTTCTTTATTGAAACCTTGTACGGCTGTTCTTGTCTCTTGCAGTTTCATGTCGAGTGTTTCATCCAGTTGCTGTTTTGCAGAAAGGAGATCTGCACTATAACCTGATGTTGTAACTTGAAATTGTGTTGTCTCTGCATTCTCGGCCTGGAAATTTTGTGCCTCTACATTCTCCGTAATTTGTGTTTGATTTAAGTCCACTTGCTCTTCCGAAGACTCGTTGCCATCTTTTATATGAAAATTAATAGCAAAATGGAATAAAGTATTACCAAGACAAAACTGTAATATATTACAACATTATTTTCATTAAAGTTATTCATTTCAAAGTAATCTTTTTACTTGAGTATAGCATGTTATAAATAAAATGATTAACAGCGATGCCCGCAATCCCATTATATTCTTTGCTTTTCTAAAATTGAACTAAATTGTTCGATTCTCCAATAAAAAATTGAAGTGACATTTTTGTATTTATAAAAATTTATCAGTAATCAGAAAATATGGCGGAAAGGTTGAAAGGGTCAAAAGAGATTAAACTGCTAAGTATTCAGATGTGCTTCTTTAATTGTTATTATATATATACTTATATATACATTTGCAGAAACACTTACAGCTATAGAATAAATGAGGGAACAGAGAAAAGAAAACAAAATAGTTTTTAAATAAATAAGCACTTCGGACTTAATTTTTCTTTGAGTTATTCTATTATCAGAGGGTACACGATAAAATCCATGAATTTTCGAATCTAAATTTTATTCAGAACTAATATTTCTCAACTTAAGTCTTCTTTTAGTTCATTATGATTACACTTTGTTAACTACTCTGGAATTATTTGATTTCTTTTAAATCAAGGTTTTTTTAAGATCCTATTGCCTTAAAAGAGAAATCTCTTTTCTTTAAAATTCATTTGTTGTTTTGTCACGTCTCAATGTCTAGACTTGTATTTACCTATATAACATAAAGAAGTGTTTGCGCTTGTTATGTAACATAATAGGTAACACAATACCAAGGAGGAAAAAATATTAAACTAACAAATTAATTCTCCAATAAATTATATTCATAAATTGCTTGATTATTTACAAATTTGTGAATGACGAAATTTGCTCTATTAAACATATGTCTTGAGGTCCTCTGCTCCACAACGAGACAAAGGAATTAAGAAGAAGAATATACAAGAAGGGAATAGAAATGATATCTTCATTGTTGTTCTTATTTCGGCGAAAAAGCATTCAAAATTCTTCTTCTTGTTTAAGTGCACTAAGTTGTAAGTTCATATTCTGCAAAACCGGATGTACAATCTTGGCAGTATTTCAGAAACTTTGAGTGATAACTTAGTATTAAGGACGAAACCTATATAATGCTAAAATACTATTATTTCATACTGGACATCAGCTGGACATTTAAGCTGTCTTGTAATTTCCAACAAACATCAAAATGGATATAGTAAATTACATTTGTTATATAAGAAATCGATAGAAACAGTAAATTGAATTTTTTTTTTACGTTCTTTTTAATTGTTTATGTAAATGACTAGGTACCAGGTCAGTAACTGATGATTCATTGAAGGGTATATCCTCAGCCCAGAATAAAAAAAAAGCGGAAATAAGTACTATATATAAACTGTAATTAAAATACATAAAAACCAAATTTTATTGTAAAATATATTGTAGATAGATTCAAGGTCATGTCCTTGAAAAAAAAGAGTATTTTTTTAAGCATATAGTATATGTATACGATAAAAAAATTTTATACGCATTTAAAAACAACTAAGCTGTATACAAAACATATATATATATATATTTATAAAATATTACAGCTGCAAGGGGAGTTCTTATTTGGCAATATACACAGTTCACAACAAAACATAAAGGACGAAAAACACGCGCATGCTACTTCCTCTCTTAAGCGCCATGGTTACTATGACGTAAAGAGGGTTGGTTATACATTTAAGTGGTGCCCGTATTAGTGCCAGCATTTTGAAGGAATTGATAGCATATAAATATTTTCCCAGTATTTTGAGTCCTGGTTTTCATTTATTGTATAATAGTAAATGAAAAAAAACAGTTATATTTTATTTGTAAAGAGTATAATAAAATAAATAATAATAGCATAAAATCAGTGTTCTAATATCCTTATGGTGTGAAAATTTTATTGTTCTTAAATGGACACCCCATTAACTTCCGCCCGGTTTCTGAAATACTTGGCGGCATATAATTTGAAAACGCTTTTGACATTGCTTTACATAAGCAATCTATGTATGTATGTGTTAATATACTCACTTCATAGGATATGTGCATGCGCAATATCAGCTACCCCCATAAGATTTATAAATATATGTATGTATATTTATCTGCCCCTGCAAATTGTTTACAAATGAATATACGGAAAAACGTTTTCAACGTTACACACTTACATACATCTATGGTCTATTTGCAGAAATCAAACCACCCAAATCAACGGTTATTGTACTTAGTTTCCCAGGGCTCAGCATAAGTATATATGTAATATTTATATGCGTTTGTATGTACAGCTCGGAAAAGGTATTATTATGCTATTGCGTTTCAGAATTTCGTAACGTTCATCTTTAAATTTGCTAAAATTTTAAAGCGTACTCAAAAAAAATCGTTATTTTTGCAATTGTTCAAACTTTAATACCATACATAATGATAGGTTTGCTAGTTTAATTATATACTATTTATTTACTTTCTATAATTTTTTAGTAAAATTTGCATATTTAAAAAGTAGGTTTATATCATATAGTTAACAATTATTCGACCTTGTCTTTGGCTGCTCCCAGGCAACTTCAAACACTACTAGAATCATTAGACCTTAGTCCCGTAGAACATCTGTGGGTTTATTTGGAAAACAAGATTCACCAGCACACGATTTCCAGCAAGCATACGATAAAAAAATGTAATCAAGGAAGAAAGGCTAAAAATAAACGCATAAAATACTACAAAGGTGCTTGAGTCCATGTAAAGACGCCTAAAAGAGGTTATTAAACGTAGACGTATACCCACAGGCTATTAAATTGTAGATTTCTGTTAATTTGAAATGATTTAATTTAATTATTAAGAACTGACCGCAGACTTTTGTTTTGCATATAATTGTGTTTAACTTTTTTTTTTTTAAATAACTGTTAATTTTTTATGTTTGAATTTTATTGTTGTTTCTTTGCTTAAAATATGTATATCAGAAAACAAAAATCAATTGGAGTAAAAATTAAAAACGTTTATGCGAAATTTAAGAAACATTTTTATGGGTGACCGCAGACTTTTTCTGCTGTGTGTATATTTAATGTGTAAAATGAAAAATAGTTTTTGATATATATGAAAATACTATAACTTTAATATTTTGTGGAATTATTCTTAAAATGAAAGGCAGTAAAAATATAAATTCATTAATTTATTTCATTATTTACAAATATTGAAGTAGTCATTTATTTCTCTAACTGCAGTTTATATGTAGTTATACATATGTACATATATCTTCAACTGTATAATAAAATTTATTTTAAAACATAAAAAGTTACATTTACATTTCATACTTAAAATATACTAGAAAATATATTTATTATAATATTTTTATTTCGATCTATATCTTTTTAAATAAGTCAAAACCTCTATTTGAAAGTCTAGCTTTTCATCAATACTCATTAATCTAAGTATTGGTTTTATGGAATCGAAAAATCCTTGATCAGGATCAGATTCGATGCAATTCATATCTATCAGGTTTTGTTCCTTAATAGTTATTGTATTATCTACTTGTTTATCGGATGTTAAGACATCTGTGGAACTTTGCTCACTGTATTCACTAGCACTGTCGTTATTATTACTCATTTGAGATAGTACTTCAACTTTTGTATGTTCAGGCATTAACTCTTCTAGATCATCTGCGATAGTACTTGCTTCGCAGTTAACAAATTCATTTTCTAAATCGAAAAAGTAGCGTCGGTGTTTTCTTTGGGAAATTATCGAATCAGCTATTTCTACAATAGGTTTCGGTTCTTCATCTAAATAAACGTTTAATGTATCATCAGATTTCAGTTGAATAGAAGTTCCATCACTTGGAGAAAATAAATTATCTGAATTGTTATTAGATTTTAATAAAAAGCTAAGTTCTCTATGGTATATGTATGGTCTGGCGCGCTTTATTTGCGGAGTTGATTGTAGACGTACATGCCGGTGAAAACTATCGCGCGTATTTTTCCAACGTTTTGATAATATATATTCTGTAAAATTCATATTTGAAATAAATTGTTTATAGATATTTTTAATTTTATTTTTGTAAAGCAAGAAAGTCGCTTGTTATTCACATATTTTTAGTAGCAGTTATATATGTACATACATATATAAAAATCGTATAAATGCATTTATTTTTTGTTGAAAATAATATAATCTATGTTTCAAGTCTTTGAAAATTTTGAAAGTTTTGCAACCGTATATGATGCAAATACTTTACAATGAAAGTATTTTTGTATATTTTTGTATTTTGTTTGATTTAATTTAAAAAATTACTGAAATATTAACCGCTTTTAGCTGTCAAAATTTTTTTAATTTTTTATCGGTCGACTTTGAGTGTTTGCCGAAATTATAAAATAATTTTTGCGCTTCGATTACATTGATGAAGTATACGGGGAATCCGCGTCATTATATGCAACAGTGAAAAAGTAAGCACAATGAGATTCTGTACTGTGATATGCAGCAGTAGAAAACAGCAGATAACTTTAAAAATAACCATAGTAGTTCATGATGACTGTACTACTGGAAAGTAGTATTATTGGAAATTCGCAATTTAGCAGTGGATTTTTGTAAAGTATGTACTATTTAGAGCACGTTTTATATACACTGCAATATGTCAATATAGCTTGGTTCTTGAGATATAGGAACTTCAAGTTGAAAATATTTATTTAAGACATTACTTATGTAATCATTCTTTATCATTTTATGTCAATATTATAATTTTAGATCCTCCTTAATGATAGGCACAATGA
>NC_051847.1:115643048-115676375 GCF_002237135.1 Teleopsis dalmanni
AAAATAATTTTTCAAATAAAGGTTCCTTCGTTGATTTTGCTGCTTCATAGATACACATTTCACGAAATATACAAATTTGCATAATTTAAACAATATTAAGTAATGATTTGATACCAATACTTTAGAGAGTTTGGACATAACGCTACTTCATCTTATGAAAGCTTTATAACTTCAGAAATCGTCATGTTATTGGAAGTTGTAAACTCTAAATATACATTATTTTTTTATTAATGTTATACACATCAGCAGTTAGATGATAAATAACAGTGTTAGCTGCATTCTAAGCAAGACAGACGTCATTTCAGCTCTTGATAAATAATTCATATTACAAGAATAATATGCTAAACAAGCTAATAAAATACACATAAATATATTCAAATAAGTATATCTTTTTTTAATTAAAAGTAAAGCTTCGAAATCGTCAGGTAGTGCGAATCTTTAACACACTCAATTGTTCTCAGTCCGGACTGTGTTATTTTTCTGTTACTAAATTATCACAGGTATTACGTGGGGAGCCCGTCGTAAGCATTAAACCTCAATAAAGTTTATTTATGTCCTTCATTTAGCCGATTAATGTTTCAGACCTACTCAAGTGTTATGTATTCTAACAAGTTTTTATTGATAAGCTATGTAGAAATGTTAGCTGCATTTCATTTTTCAAGCGATATGTCAATCTGTTAAATTAAATTTTCAATTGTAGACACGATATCGATCGAGTATATATTGTGTCAAATATACACAGTGATCTTATAGTACGTGCTATGTTCGTCTGGGTTTGAAAAAAGGTCAAGCGATTATTAATGCGACTTCTAAAGAATTTCATACAAATCCTTGACATATTCATTATTTCAGATCTAATATTAGGAATGTCACTTTATCCCGAAGTTATATTATCGTCTATTCTGCCATATACCTTGTGATCAAAAAAGAACTTATTCACAGGAACTGTGATTCCCGCGCTTATCCAAACGGTAAATTTTTTTATTTTCACGCTGGCAACACTATTATACACATGCTGTCAAAGTTTAACGCATTACGATTAGTTTTTGTTCGGCGTCTATACAAAGAAGTCGAAAAATGTTCGTGTGACGATTTTTACCTTATGGCCTCTATGCTCTTAAAACGCGTTCCTCGCAACGGCGATTTGAGTCGGGGGAAGAAGAAAAAGTCACACGGGGTCATATCTGGAGAGTACGGTGCTTGGTTGATGATATTGGTGGAGTTTTTGGCCAAAAAGTTCGTCATTTTTTGAATGAAATTCAGCTTTTTTGCCAACAGCCGAGAAGCGACGTTTAGGACTAATTCCTAAAGTTGTTACGTTGTTACATATGTCTTTGGAACATCTGGTTTTTTTGATATTAGAGAAATGGAAAATCTAGATGTGCTAACCAGGAGTTAGCACATCTAAGCAGAGTAGCAGCAGAATACTCGGGAAATGTAGTCGGTCTCAATAATTACATATAAAAATTAATCTAAATGTGTACAATCTAAGATATTCTAAATTGTTTACTTAAACAACAACTCAACTAATTAACTCACACAACAAAGTATAGTAATATCATGCGAAATTGGATTCTTTCAAATGGATTCTTGAAAACTTCCACTATGTTATTTTACTGAAGTAAACAATTTACAAATGTGGAACTATAAATAATTATATCCACCTAGAATACATATATGATATATAGAAAAAGTCAGTATGTGTTTTAAAATTTAAAATAAATTCTTTGGTTTTTTAAACTTAATATTCATTCCAATATTCATTCCAATATATTATGTAAAAATATAGTTTGTATCTTTTAGTCACCTTTGTAACTATTTTAATGCTCTTGAAACTGTTCAATGTTCTTTACTTTTGAAGAAGAACTACAGATTTAAGCGTTTTGTTATTGTAACTTTTATACATTTCTTCCTGATAACTACCATGTACCTCAATTAGCGATTTTTCGCCGTTTTGCTACTACATTCCTCGCAAGAACCCTAGTATAAAAGAGTAAAAACTAAATCCATCCTGCTGAATTTAGATAATTTAATACGTATTTCGTCTTCACCGATGAACAGTCTGATAAACTATTAAGAAGTATCTTCCTAAGAGCTTATATTTTCTGGACGGCAAAGCCGGGCATAAGATATAGGGCAATATAGGGCAATATAAAGCGGTACCGCCAGGGACACATCCAGAGAAGCACCAGAGCGGACTAAAATTTCAGCATTCTCGTTCCCTTCGATGTTCCTATGTCAAGGAATCTAGATGAGGATGAAGGAATAGACCTATAATAGCTTATTTTATTTTAGTTTTTTTTTCAGTGTAAAAAACGTGTGACGTCTAAGTGCGTTGAATTTCATTTAACTATTATGTTTTTATTATTAAAATATACATGTACGTACAAAATTCTCACTTAATGAAGTCTACTGCATATATAATCTTTACTACTCATTTCATTTTATAATAGAAATGTAAGTTTTAATAAATTTGTAATCCGTAATAACTAAAAAGTAGTAGTAGAGTTACCTCTTGTATCTTTCTAATCCATTCCATTCCATTATAAAGTATGTATATAAAATTGGATGGGAGTTCAATTCCATTTACTAAGTTTGACTTCTTCTTTCTCCTCATGCACCAATAATCATTTTTTTTAAATTTTCAGAACTTTAGTTGTATCTTTTAATAGCTGTGTCCAATTCGTTTTTTTCAAGTCTACTCTAAAATACGTTTGACTCTCTTCCAATTATTTCGTTGGTAGGTAAGTTGAGCTAGCGAGTTATTAACTGGTCTCCGAAATGTTTCCTTTTGCAATATCAAATGCAAGTTTATACATTTTACTCATATATACTACTATGTAGGTATGGCAAGCTTGTATTAAATTTAATGAAGACTTTGTCTTATTGCAGCAATTATGAGCGGAGATTGTTGCAGTGCTGCAGTTGCTGATGCAGTTACTGATATTGAATGAGTTGGTGGTTGGTAGTAACAGTCGTTATTTTTAAAAATTTGCAGCAATTTTATTAATCGTTGCACATTTAGCTGTAAATTTCTTACTTCGATGAGTTTATACATTTTATTAATTTTTTTCTCACTCCAATAGTTTGCAGCTGAAACGTGTTTGGTTGCAACTTTGCAAATATTAAAGTTAATTTGTGCAATTTCATTACAGTGAAGAGCTTTGTGAATGGAGAAAGACACATTTTACGTCTTTCTAGCTACTTTCTAACTACACACATCTTAAATTCACTTTATAAGTTTAAAGTATTGGATTACAGTTTTTCTGAAAATACATGTGCACTATTTCATTTAATTGTTGAATTAAGTGCATTGAAACCAATCTTCTGGCTGTTGAACAAGTAAATCTTTAAGTGATATAAAATCGTTTCTTTCAATTATTTTTCTCTTACATTATTTACTATTATTTGTTTTAAAATAAATAATAATAAAATTAATTTACAAGTTATGACGATATTTATCTCTATTCTGATAGCCAAATAACACTAAAAACTTTTCGCTCAAGTAGAGAAAATTAATCCGCAGGTCTATTAATGGAATGGCCAAGTGGCTTTTAATTCAACTTGTTGAGTTAATCTGATTAAAAGTAAATTGCTGATACTTGTAGATCAGACGAACTTGTAAAAATAGCGACAACTACCCATCTCTTCTCACAGTGAACTGGGACATATAACTCGATAAATACAAACAAACTTGTCTATAATTTAAAGACGGCTTAGTCAATCAATGTTTGATGAATGCATATAATAACATGTACAATAAGATTATTTTGACATAGATTCAATAGTAATCATTCAAACCACTTATTATAACATTCAAGGAAAGAATTTTCTATTAAAATAGTAGTTTATACAAAATAAAATCTGATAGGCAAAAATTAAAAGATATATAAAGATTAGTCTAGATAAGTGGTTGTCAACCTTTTTTTAACCAAAGACCACTGTGAAATTTTGTTTTTAGTAGGGACCAGAAAGTTTATAAATAATAAACTGTATGATTAATTTATTATACTTTATGCATCTCTTTTTAATGCTTAAAGAATTTTTGAAGTGCGTAGGTGCATTGTATGGGCTATAAAATAGGTATATAATTACTCGGAAAATTTTTGTGCTTATATTTTAATAAGTGAGGTCTCAGTGGACAAACTACAAGCAATATATCCATATCTGTTAAATTTGATTCTCGGACCATTTTTAATCATCTCGCTGATTACAGGTTGGGAATCATTGGGTAGATATTTGTATCACAGTGATGGAAAAATGGAATTTACTTAAAATTGAGAAAACATTGCATATGGATAATATATATATAATACCAGTTAAATTTAATTTGGATCATATTATATATGAGTATCAGTGAGATGTTCCGTACGTCAAAGCTGAGATTAGTGGCAGGTTCACTGGTAGTACATCTTAACCTAAATTATCAAATTTTGTCTCTATCTGAAAGACAGTGGAACACGTTGACAAGGCTTTGTTATTGCCCAGCCTTGATATACGTCTCATATGAAAATTTTAAAGCTTTATTCGACATATTGAATATCCTATGTTTGGTTAGGTTAAGGAGTATCTGCGACAGAATCCATGTGGATCGATGCTCTTATTTGTAAGATGTCCCGCCTTATAATAATTTGTTCTCTAGCTATCTATATCATTTTAACTGTTTTAAATTCCAATATCAATATCAGTTTCTAATAATCTTCGGAACCCTCATTTTCCAATAGTTGTAGCTTTACCACTTGCCATGATTGGACATGTGCACAATAGATAAGAGCTTGATTCTTACTTTTCTTCTTGATAGAGGCTACAAAGATTCTTACTTACTTACTTAGTTGACCACTATAGACATATGTCGAGTAGCTTCAGCCAGCCAGCCCGATCAGCTGCTTGCTGTCGACAGTTAGTAGTACCGAATGCCTCCAAATCATTGGTCATCAGGTCACCGATGATCCTTCCACCGTAAAGATAATCAATTTAAATTCCAAATGTCTGTGCATATCTGCCTGTTAAGCTATGGCTAAGGAATAATATATTGCTTGTTTTAGTTGTATTCAAATTAATTAGTTTTTTAGTTCTAGTTGAGTTTAGGAATAAGTTTAGGAATAAGTACTTTTTTGATGAAACAAGAATTTATCATAGATTTACAGGTATTAAAATGTATGCAAACATCTAGGGCATAACAAATACAGATTATGGCTGCGCCTTTGCATGTGAACTCATCTGTTATATAGTTGCTATGGTAATCATTATACTTTGGTATTCAGACGTTGTTGTCCCTGCTTATCTCGTTTAGAGTTGTGGCGCAGAAAAGTTGATTTTATATTTGAGATATAGAGAGTGTAAGGCTTTTATATCTGCCTGATTAACAGTAAAGAATCTAATTTAATATAACTTATGATTAGATGTATCACAAAAAATCTAGTACGCTTTTATAAAAGCCGGTTTCACTGTTAAAATTGTATTATATTCTAAATTAAGTTAGTTATGAACAAATTGTTCGATTTGATATATGTTTTTATAATTAAAGTCTAAAGTTAATGTCAACACACACATATATAAATAAATGTTTTATTTCAAGTATCACAATGTTATTATATAGCACCACAATAAATAAGTAAATTCTATTAAAATTGTATTTGAAAATCTTTTATTTTTCAAATTATTTTCGTCAATCTTAAAATTAAAATATTTATTTTAAAAGTACTTTATATATAACTTTTAAGTTATCAGTCTAAATAGATTTAAACTCAGATTGTTCATTAATTTTTTAGCAAAACGCGTTAGTATCAAATACAATCTTTTTAATATGGGATTAAAGGATGCAGATAGTCTGTGAAATACATTTTCATCTCATATTCATCTACTCATGTGTAGTGATTATCAAGAAATAAATGTTGTAACTTAATTTAGATTTAATTAAACTCAATGAGATCTATAGTATATAGTTTTCTCTAAAAGATATAAGTTGTAGTATTGTATTGTTAGTCGTAATGAGGTTTATTAATAGTTTTAAGTTGTGTTGCAATAAATAGATCTTTATGGTCGAGGCGTACTGGCTTTTTTTATAATAATGATATATGCCATACATATCCATTACATATATGTTACATATCCATTACATATATGTTGGTTGTGACTAAACTAAATAATATTGTTCATAATATAGTGATCAGATATGATATGCAATGATTGATATGATATGGTTTTAGTTCAGTAAAACTGTTGCTATCTTTTTAACTTTTACTTCAATGGAAAGCTTTACTTGCCTGATAAATCTACCAAAGATTCAGTTATACATATGTATATGATGTTGCATGATCTGACTTACTATCTTCTATTATCTCAGGTCAGTACAAGTTCACAATGTGCTCCGAAAATTACTAATATGACGTACTTAATATAAAGATAACCTTGACCCTTAGAAATACAAATATGTATATTAATTCTGAAAGCTTTATAATATTATTAATTATTTAAAATTAAAATTGCATTTTATGTATTAATATTTAATTTTTTTAATTAAACAGCGCATACACATTCACATAGTTATATATATAAGTATGAGTAAATAATATAATACAGCATTTGATTTCTTTCCATAAGAGCAGAAAATCAAGTTCTCTGAAACAACGTAAATAAAATTTGAAAACATATCCAATAAAAACAGAAAAAAATAAAAGAACAAGTAATAAACCTAATCTATAGGTGCTGTTGCCTAAAACAAACCGCTTTGTAAAGAACTGACCTATATGCCATCAAGTCAACACATTGTAAGTCGTATAGAGCAGAAGATTCTAGTATTTGCTCGAAAGGCCAGCAAGAGTTTTTTAATGCCTTTGTCGATAGGGAATGTGTGTTGTAATTCATGTTGTTCGCTAAACAAATGTTGTTCAAATTACACTGATTGGTGTAAATTTAAATTTCGTAATTAAATACTTAATTTCATATATTTGTTATTGTAAATTTTGTTGTTTACGCATAAACGCACGTCTTCATTCATTGAGGAAACGCAATGATAATGTAAAAAGCAAACACATCCAAAGTCAATGCTTTGGGCTTACGTGACTTATGAAACGTTAAATGAAATGTATTTGTACATTAATTTGAATGTTTGTATGTATATTAATATAGATACATAAATAAAGGTATGGAAAAAAACAAAATTATAAAATAATATATTATAAATATTATATATGATATACATATATTTATATATGTATATGTACGTATATTACGATTGTAATATATTTATAATTTTATTTTTATATTTAAAAATATTAAAATTAATATATTATATTAATATATTATATTTAAAAACTTCCAAAAATTGAATTGATCTCAAATTTTAATTACTAAATGTTTAGTTTTTATGAATTTACCTTTAAATTATTATGTACTAGTAGGCCCGGACTAGTACTATATATCCTGCCATTGACTGCCTTCTATATAGACCGCACTTTGAAAAGAGCAAATTGAAAAACTATCGTATCGAATTTAAAAACATAATAGGTCTGTTCCACGAGCTACTCATAGTAACTTTGAGTAAACACTGTGTATACACAAGCGCGTTCAAGCAGCAAATTTTCAAGTATTTTTATGTAAATTTTACTTCTGTTTTACTCATGTTTTACTATGAGTAGCTCGTGGAACAGACCTAATTTTACTCTACATATGTATATAGGTATGTATATATACCTATATACAGAAAGAATTGTAAACTTACATTCAGTATAGCAAAAGATGGTAAGTTTTTTTTTAACTGAAAATTGAATAAAATTATAATTTGACTATTTAATAATTTTTTAAAGAAAAATTTAAAAAAAATATATGTATTTCTATATATATATTGTTAATTAATATTTATATATATATATATACATGTGTAAAATACGCATAAAACCATCTTACGATATATTTTTTTTGAAGCTATTTGCAAGACAATATCTTTATAATGAATTTATTACTTCGACAATTGGTTGAACTAAGCGCACTAGAAAATATGTTTACAGACGACATTTCTTCTTTACATATTATGTATGTACATAGATGTATAATTTATTTAATGAATTTATTTTATCTAATAACAATATTGCAATAATATGTAAAAGCTGCTACTTTTTATCGTTGCACAAACGATGCTTACACAAAATTTAGGTGCTGGATAAATAGATATTGGCTGGCCATCACTACCAGAAATACTGATTCACTTAAGATCCAAGAATTGGGCCTCTTGCGATGAGGTGAAGTCTGAATTCAAAGATTAATTTGTAGAAATTAATCGAGAATATGTATGATATTGTGATAATAATAACATTTACATACTGTGAGAGTGGCAATAAAAATTATTCTGAATTCAGGCTCAAATATTTATTGACGACATACTGTAGGATGCTGCAGCTTTATTCTCAATAAGAAACTGTTTATTGTGCAACAGTAACAGTTTTCAATCTTCAATCTTCTTCATACACCTCCAATACCATGAGTGTTATCCACGCAATTTATTCTTGACATTCGGGAACAAGAAGACGTGATTGGGTGCCAAATCAGGACACTACGGTGCATGACCGATCAACTTAATTTTTTGAATATTCAAATAGTCGGCTGTAATAATTATATGTATGTTATATAATTATATGTATGTAAATTCAGTTATGAATATTATTTAATTGTATATGATTAAATAAATGTGTGTCATATTTTTATCATTTAATTAAGATAATGTTAACCTTTATCATTATGGTGTTAAGCTTTAATAACATTTATATTATTTTCAATGATATTTGTTTTAAGATTGCATGACTCATTTTGCTAAATTATTAAAACACATAAAGAACTCTAGGTATTTTGAAAATTTTTTTAATATGTTTGGAATATGAGGTTATTTCGTCACAAATGACTCATTATATCTGCTTTTAAAATTCACACGTCAGTGCTTATGTGTTTTTTACGTTTATTTATAAGTTGTGTCAAATAAAACATTGCCTAAAGACGTCTTTACCAGTTTTTAAGAATTTTCCAGTGTTTTAGACAGACAGACTGACAGACAGCAATTGGCACTCATTTACATTCGCATTTTCACATGGCCATCAACATTAGTATATATAAAAATATGTGTTTGCTTCCTGTATAATTCAAATGGTTCTTTAATTTTTATACTACAATATACATATATTAATACTTGAAGAATCCTACTATTCAATTTGCATCAATTTAGACAGAGATAATAATAAAATGCTATATATAGTATTAATATCATAGTCTATGATTACAATGATAAGAAAAGGTAATTAACTTAATTAAGATTCCAAATTTGTTATTAATTATTTTCTCTCTCAGCAATAATTCTCAATAATTAGAGAATATTTTTTAGTGTAAAATTTGTTGACAATAATTATTGGTTAAAAGTAATTATGAAATGACCATTCGGAATACTTCTAAATATTTTTGTAAACTATTATTTATTAATATTAATATTACATTTTTTTGCATAGTCTAATAAGGATCCAAAGTTTTTAACAATATATACTATATCTATATACTATATCTAATTCTATATAATCGACAAAAGAAAAGTATTATTCAGAGCAGTTTTAATGCAAACTCATCCACTGCCTTTCAGAACTCAATTAAGTGCGGAGATGAGGTAAAGGTAGCAGTAAAAAATACTCTACAAAATTACTCGAGAGAAATCGACATTGAAATATCTAATTCCAATAGCAGGAAACAAAGAGCGTACGTTTCCATTCTAGCAGAATCAGTAAAGAAGTCGTTCAAAACGAGCGTATTCGTGTAGGATTAGTTAAATGCAGAATTAAACTACTTGCGGTTGTGAATCGTTGATTTAAATGCTTTGAAAAAGGGCATCTACAGCATAACTGTAATAGACCAAAAACTAATGAGTTGTGGATTGTCTGCAGAGAAAATGGTTACATAATGTGAGAAAGGTCTTAAACCGATCGACCACACATCAGAAACACGAAAATATTTTAACTCAAAAAATCGTTTACTGATAAAAGATGGTGATTCCCCATTATCATCTTGAAAGTTCTTGAAGACTACATCAGTAGAGACCACAAATATACAAAACACAAGAGAAGAGAAGAGAAACGCAGAAGGAAAAGCTAGAGCAACTAAATATGAAAGACAAGCTCTTTTTTCTAAGTAAGAGTACCACTACAAAAAAACACTTCTCAGAAAACCCACTATTGACACTATTGGTAATACTATTGGTAAACTTACAACATCTGTAAAAAATAGTATTTTTACAGAACTATGAAAGCAAAAAAGCAAACTCTTAAAGAAAAAATGAGCGCCTGAACTAGGTGAAGTACACCATCCACTTTATTCGGTGGACACTGCTGGTAAATTACTGAAAAAACTACTAAAGTTAAAGTCGCTATTTCTACAAATAATGCTAATAATCTTTCTCCTAGACAACATTGTTTTAGAGACATCATATCAACACTTGGAGTTACAGAAGGCATAGTAAGAACTCTAAAGAGTGCATAGAAAAAAAATGTTGTCATAGTTGTACAGCAGACTATACCGAATAGTTTCGGCGTAGCGAATCATATCAGAGGCAATATCAGCTGCCTCTGCACCTGACACTGACCTTCGTGATTAGCGACAACATTTCTATTGACTTACATTATTAGAATTACTATTATTAATACTATTTATTATTTTATTGATAAAAGCTACCGACGTTATGTTAGTCGTACATTAAAAAAAATTAGATAATTTGTAAACTTTAAAAACAGAGCAAGTAAGTGATTAGGATAATAATTAAATACTTAATAAGAATTATATATACAGTAATAGTGTGAACAGTAACAATATACACAGTCACAGTGTAAACAGTGACAACATGAATAGTGACAATATGAACAGCGACAACATAAACAGTGACACTATAAACCTCACCTTTATACAGTTTGCATAACATTGCGAAACACCAGCTATCAAAAGCAGTAAAACTAAGTCACAGAGCTTCAACGTCCAAAAATTTGTTTGGATCTAAATTATCCAGAACAATACCTACTCACAATAAATTTTAATTTTATTTTATAGTACAATATCATAAATATTGAGCATGATTCAAAATTTAAGTATCTGGGATGTTCTTTGAATGAGCTTTGGGACCCACATCAAAAAATCAAATGTAGAATTCAAATGACTAGAAATAGTTTCATACGGTACAAAATAATATTGAACAATCCAGAATTTAGTCTAATGCTTAGAATGAGATATATGAAACGTTACGTATGGTCAGTCTTACTCTATGGAGTATAAACTTTGACTCTTAAAAACTCTTAAAACAAGTGCAATAAATAAATTGAAGGCTTTCGAAATGGTAGTTTTATCGCTGTCTATTGAAAATACCTTGAACAGACAAAGTTACCAATGAATAAAGTTACCAATGTTCAGAAGAATGCAACAAGAAAGTGAACTGTTAGAAACCATGATAAAAAGAAAAACAGCATACTTGGGACTTATAATACGTGCACCCAAATACGAACTATTGCAACTTATACTTCAAGACCGTTGAGAAGGTCGTAGAGGTGTAGAGTGGAAGCAGGATTTTGAACTATTGGCGAATTGATACATTCTGCGCGATCGAAAGACCTTTACACAGCGATAGTAAGATAGATTGTACTTTATTGTACATAAAATGATAAAATTGAATACTAACAGTTAAATGTTACCTTTTATGATTAGTAATGATAAGTATAGTTAAAGAAAAATTTGTAGTATTGACACAATTTGACGCTGACACTCAGAATTAGTAGGCAGTCTAAGAAGATGAAGATATATGTATATATCAAACAGCTATCGGTACGTTTCTTTTATTATAAGTTAGATTAAAAAAATATAAAAATAATAGTTTGCTTTTTATGTGAGGATATTTTTACCAAGATGAATCAGCAAATAAATAATAAAAACCTTTTTGCTTAGTCTATTGAAAAACCCAAATATGATGCCTTTGTTTAACCATTATCAATCCTATATATAATTTTTATTACTGTATACTTTTACATTTAATAAAGTTACTATAACTGTTTTTTACAGCCTATTGAAATTGGAAAAATTAATTGTTTTATGTCATATGCTAGATAATATTACATCTACGTGTACTTCAAAAACAACCTTCTATAAGTTTTTTGCACTTACATCAAGAGTTTCTAGTTTTTTAACCTTTTGCTATTGTAATTCAGATTTCCGTTCAAGGTGATTTTCTTACTACATGCAATTCACTATTGTAAATGAATTACTTTTTGACTTAACGTAGTAGTAGTACGTAAATATGTACATATATACGTATATATAAATAAGTATTATTAGTATGTATGTTACTATATTATTAGTATGTAAGCGCAGTTCTCTTACATTTATGTGTACATTCAGGTCTATAAATTGTTACGTTTTTCGAGATGTAGCGATTTTATTTGAAATACATGTGTGAAGATATCAAGTTAATTTTCAGCTAAATTCTAGAAAGGTAAACCAATAGCTGAATTTTTTAATAATTTCTGTTTTCTCAAGAGAAGATTCCCTTTAATTAAAACTATTTTTTTTTAAATTATAATTGTTGTTTACGGCCCAATGTTCCCCTTGGAACACTATGAAATGAAGAAGAAGTTAATTGTTATTGTCCCTTAAATACCCATTAATATATCTCACTCGAAAACATTAGAAAAATAAACAAGTCAATACTGCTTAAAACATTTAATGTATTTATTCATGGTTTGTACTTCAAATGTAAACCTTCAAAACAATTTTTTGAAGTTATTAGGTATCTCGTAGGTATTAGGTATCTAGTCGTAGGAAGTTGTCAATTGTTGTGCATTGAGTATAAATTTTGTTTCTAATTCCTAACTATAATTAAAAATCTTTTTACATCACATTCACACAAATAATGACAATCCAGTTTAAAATACAATTCAAAAATTGTGTTTGACCTTTACTTAAAACTTACCTGCATTACTGAAAGTATTAAAAATCTTGCCAGCACCGAACAATACGTTCACACACATAATAATCGCAAAATAAACGAGACTAAGTAGTCAACAAAAGAAGGTTAGGAACGCCTTCAAACAATTGACAAATACATAAAAACGTTTTACAAGAAAATATGTAACAAATATTTAGAAAAATATATAAACAATTATAAAAAATGTAGGTTTTCTCAGATGAAAAAAAAAAAACATCGCAAAAATCAAATCGGTGGTTTACACATTTAAGGAGCGTTTTTGAAAGCTAATTTATAGTTCATATGAAAACATTAACTAAAACAATCCATAATGTCTGCTTTAAAGTGGACCGAGTGCGGACTGAATCCTAAAGGTTCCTCTTGCATACGGCACTGATTCAAATTAAGTGATATGTTATTTAAATAAATTGTGATAGGAACGATTCGGGGTCGCTTATCTTTATATATGTATTGTTGTTTCTTTCATATTTTTTCATATATGTCGATTCTTTACATTTTATAATTTATTATTTATTAAAACAACTAACTGATCAAAAACGATCAATCACAATTTAATTTATGTATTTATGGTGTGGTACGACAACATACATTCAAATGGCAAAGTTTTTCAATTACCTTCTATTTATGTACAGTATAGTACTGGACACACTGAGAAACTTTTATCCCTAAAATTATTTACGAAAACTGAGCCTGTCGATAACCAACACCGCGTTATCGAATCTCATTATGATTACAGGCTCCTCGGGGAGGTATGCAGATCTGAGGTCAGTTATTGCTTATTCTGATGAAGTGGTAAACAATAATCCAGTCAAGGCGTAGGGAGGGGTTATGAAGAAACCTCGCAGTTAACAGAGAGTAAAAGTGCTCAAATGCACTGAGTCAACAATCCTCAACATAATAAATATAGTATATCTTAATGTTAAATTTAGTTAAATTCTAAATGAAAGTAAGTAGTACTAATTTTACTGTCGCAACGTAAGTCTCAATACTGACTTAAGTCATGCTTGTCAACTGTCACTCATTTTAATTTTTAACTGCGCGAATAAATTTCAAAATTCTTTGAAATTGACATGTGTAGGTGGACATCACAGTTGGCGTATTTAGTCAGGTTAAATTTAAATAACTATTGATATGGGAAATTGTGATATTAAATTTTCAACAGTTGTCTTCTTATTTTCTAATAATAATATATTATTTATTGTACATTATATTTATTATTGTATGTTCTTTTTGTTGCTGTTTATTACAGGATTGGTAACTGTACTTGAGGTTCTATCAATTTACAAGAAAAGGATATATATTGCTACTCAAACGGAGTGGAATCAAAAATCTATTGAGTTCAAATGAATGTGTGGAGACAGATATTTAAACAGTTAGATGGCTTTGTGTGTTGGAAAACTACAGTCTTGCACACATCAGGTAAACTGATAAATTATTTAATGAAAAATAATTGTATAACGCGGAACTATTAGCTAACCTGAAACAAGATAGTGCGGAGTCTAGAGTTATTTAACGTCATTACCTCCCGTGAAGACATAACACCACTGTAACACACATATCTAAAACGGTAATCCGCCGATAATCGCCATATTGAAAATCCTAGAAATTTCGCCGGTACTAATTGAAGCTATAGGTATCAATAAAATTTTCTCCTTGATAGGGAGGGAGTCTGATCTTACATTTATATTCTTCTTTGGGCTACCACACCCGATTTGAAAATGCATCAAATGAAAATAAATTAATACAATCATTCTATCCGCGTATATTTCATCACAGTTGCCACGATACGCCCTATAAAAGCCAACCAGATTTACACCTATGGTCGGGTACCGCAAATCAAACTCACTCACTACCAGTTATACTCCAAACGATACCGCGTCATGTCTACTGGATTTTAGTTGCTTCTTAGGACAGGCATATCTTACCTCGGGAACGTTCTAATGCCTATCCCAAAGGTGGAATAAGGTAGAACAATTATTATTGTTCCATAATGTTTTTTATTATACATAATAAGGTAGGACACATAGTCACCACACCACACTTAGTTCCACAAGTAGGGCCCCCAATTGGTCACTTTCAGGTGCCAAATATTTACTATTTTTTGGCACACGTTGAATGAACATATCAGGCTATATGATAACCTTTTGACCAGTGAAGTAATTGAATCCACAGAGCAGCAACCGAAAACGAACTCCGTGGTATGGCGCGTTTTGAATATGTCAAGCTCTACTTAAAGTAATGTATTTCGTGAAGAACGTAACAAGAGTCGATTTAAAAAGATTGTTGAGGCCTTATGCTTCATTGGGACTTAAAGATTACAGTAAGTAAGTGTATTATAGAGCACATTAATTACTTAAGTCACCTGATTTGTAATAATATGTTCAATGTAAAGAAGCAGTAAAAAGATAACATTAAGCTTACTAATTTCTATTTTGTTTTTATATTTGTACTACCCATAAATTTACAAGATGACTTTGAATGTTGATATAATGAATTTAGTCTAATAAAGCGAATAAAGTAGAACATTTTTCAATTAAACTAAAAATGATTTATTGATTTGCATATACATACATATGTAAGTTAATATATAAATATGTGTTTTGTGTATTAAGTATTCTGTTGCCCTAGGCTACAAAATATAATGCAAAAATAAAAGACAAAAACAAAACATAAATGTTAACGTCAACAAGCGACCAACTGAAAGACTTTACGTCTGCAATTTATTTGCTTAATCATTTGCTTTTCAATATTCGTACATACATTCTTCTTCAATATGCGAACATATACATATGTACACATAAATATTTATATTAATTATTTTTGCAAAACAACATTTTTTCCATTTATTTTGTTGCTATCTGTTGAATGTGTTGTGTGCGTATACACTAATCTCTTATACAAACCAGCTACCATATACATATACGCTGTGTTATCTGCGGTATACACTAGCACTAGCTTTCGTTCCAATTCACAAAATGCTTTCAATTAACTTTGTTTTTTGTTTTTAGCACAAATGCGTTTATATTCACATACACATGTATGTATATTTCTAAATGAGCACTCTTGTGTCTTCCTTTTTGTAATTTTCATTGAATTGTTTTTATTTTTCTTTTCCACAGTTTACGTATTTTCAATTTAAAAACAGTGCGTATGGCAGCGTTTTTATTTGTTTTCGTATTAACTCAACCACAAACAACCAATGTTAGATTTTTCGGTGTCTTCCCTTTTCTTCAAATTCTTTACAATTTGTGCGATGAGGTTTTTGTTTTTGACAATGTATGTCTACAAGGTATAGTCAACAAATATGTATCTCTTATTGGTAGTATGCAAATAGTTGCATACTACAAAATATCTAAATGCTTTCTTGTCAGTGCATCAACCATTCATTGGAACACAAATTTTTTTTTACACCAATAACTAATTGCTATTACAATAATTATCATTATTTTATAGAAATTAAGATACTAGTATGTATATTAAAAATTAAGAACATCACAGATGTGCAATACACTTGGGGATACTAAATAGTAACAACGGGCTCTTCCAGAACGAAAGGTTGGTTTATTACCACAGAAGGTTCAATACCCAAAATACAACTAATACAGTCTATAGGTTAGACCAGTACTGTGACATAGTCAGGGTCTTGGTCCTGGACGGCTAAGGCATGTGTGGTGTGTTGATGCTGCAATGCCATAAATAGTGTAAATATTGTACATAGTAAGGCTAAGATACTATAGCGTAGTATTAAGTTAGCCATACGCAGTCTAAGAAAAACAATGAAATTCCCTTTATTTTTTTTTTTGGAAAAATCTTGTAATGTATGCCAAGTAAAATAGCCTTAAGTTAGTTCATAGAGTATACAAACAATGTAAATAAGATCTAGATAATTATTTAATACGCTAGATATAAGAAAACTTTAAGAAAATAATCTTTACTTTATTGTAATTATCTAATCGAATGCAATTTAAAAACCAATAAAGAATTTTAAAAATAAAAAAAAATAAAAAAACATCACAGATTTGTAAATTAACTACAAATTATATGTAAATTAACAAATATTTTAAATGAAAGATTAATTTACGTTACACGTTTTTGATCAAAAAGTAGTTTCCAACATATTATATTTGGATTAGATAGACAATATTAATTACTGTAATTTTTACTTAGCCTAATCTGCACTTTAAACATTTGTACTTGAATTTTTAGCGCAGCCTAAGATGTCTTCAAGGGAATGATGATTTTTACAATATTTAATATACATATGTATATATAATATTTATGTGAGTTTTACAAAGTAGAGGTGAAGCATCTTCATTATCGTTCTCAGACCTGCGGCAAAAGTTAATTTCTATAAAGTATATAAATTTTGTGTAGGTATATACATATGTATATCATACGGGAATAATCAAGTTTTAATAAAAAAACTAATTAAATTAAATACTACCATATGAAATTATAAGTTTTTTTATCACAAAAAAATCAATGATATTTACCATGGTTTATTGTAAAAACAGGAGCTTCTTATTGTAATCAATATGAAAAGAGTTTCATCTGGCACATTCACTGATCTCTGGGTTATAGTCAGATTTTGCATACATTTTTTCTATTCATTTATGCAAAATGTATTTATTTGATATATAAAATAGTTCACTGAGAATGATTGACATAGAGATTATTTTACAAAAGAAGAAACTTGGTTCTCATTGAACTATGTAATTATTACTTTTTACATATAAAATATTTAAAAATATTCTTATTTTGACAAACACTCGCAGTTTCTCTATCTGAAATATATGAATTATATTCAATATTGTGTGTGTGTGAGTTCAATTATTATACTTTTTTGTTTAGAACATGTATTCTAATAATATATCTAAACTAAATTCTATTGTCCATATACAAATACCAATCTTTTAGCTGATAGTAAACTATCATATAACATACAGTTGACACCATACTTTGTATATAATATTTTGTATAAACACACATATGCATATACATATATATACATTTCGTTCAGTACTGTACAAGGCATTCAAGTCCATTGTCAAGGTCAAAAAGTACAGAATGAAATATTCACAATGTACTAAAGAATGAAAAATAATTGGGGAAGAGTGCACGCAAACAACTTAATAAATATTCCCGTCAATCTCCACAGTTACAAATATAATGATATACGTATTATAAAAGTATTATATAATCGTTATATCACAAGTATTATATATTAGAGACGATTAGGTAATTTTATCAATTGAAAACATAGAACTTTCTTTCCCATTTCGATTTTATGTTTATTTGACTCAAAAATAAAAAACGCTTTTTGCGCAGTAAAATATTAAATATCTTACATATTGTATAAAAATGCTGATTTTTTGTATTTCTCATTGCTTTGGTTTGTTTATAAAAATTTATGCATACATAAAAATATATTTTTGTATATGTTTTTATTCTACAAAAGTATAATTATAACTATATGGCTATATTTGAATTTGATAGCTTATGTTGATGGGAACGTAGGCAATGTGACTTTCACGGCGGCTTAGACACGAAGAAAATTATTAATATACCGTAAGCTTTATATGAAAGTATGCAAATTCTTAAGATCATTTGTAAAACTACGAATACTAAAAGGCATTACTGCCGTACTATACCTTATTTGAATAGCCATGTTAAATATACATTATAAATATATTGAATTTGTATTTATTACTAAGTAAACACCTTCATTTCACTTACTCAAATAATCATTGTGTCGTATTATTACAACGTAATTATAACATAGAAAACATACTGTGGATTTATTTCATACATACATACATATGTATATAAAAACATTTTGTCGTAGTATTTGTTCAATCTATAGATTCAGAATACTTACACAGTTCTAAATACAATATATCTAAAGGGATTTGGCCATATTCTCAAAACCTTTCAAGTATAGAAATTAAATCCGAATGTGCAGTGAAAACTGAAAAAAACCGATATTTTGCTGGATCGAAACTCGGAACCGTATTGAAAAGAATAAAACTGTTATTTGGGCTTTTATTCCTTGTAAGTGGGTAAAAGTTTAAAGTTCAAAGATTTATAAAATAAAAAAATAAATAATTTAAGTGATTTCAATGATGCCAAAAAAAAAAATAATTTATATTACAAGTTCAAAAGTTGTCAATTGGCACTGAACTGAAAACACCCATCGGCGTCCTGGGGAGAACAAAATTTTTACTTTATAAGATGGTTGCTTCGATAAAAGTACCAATAAAAGTATCTGTGAAAGCCAGTTTCAGATAAAACACTTCTTTATTTTTACTTTACATCAATTTTATAATAACTATTTTATAGATATTTTAATATAAACGCACATTACAATATATTTTTGATGATGACAAAATATTCGGGACTAGCAACGGCCCACGTGTTTAATCTCTTCAAATTGTCGTGCCCTCAAATTATAAACTACAGTTTATTACTCATAGTATTGGATTTAATAACAATTTCTTGCTTTTGTGTTTATATCTACTAGAGAAGTCTAGAATCAATGAGTAAAAATTTAAAATACAGATTTTATCTTTTGTAAGGTATTACATTTCTTTAATTACATTAATTCTTTAATTTTTTTATTATTATAAATAACAAGCAAATAACTTCAATTGAATTAGTAAAGTATATCTCGCAATTATACTATATCGCTGATTTAATTTTGCTTCCAGAAGTAAACTATCTATACTCCAATTGAATACAAATTTAATTTTAAACGCAAATTTTTACTAAAATTAACAATTTTGATTAATTTTTTAGTTAAAATTGTTTACATGGATATTTGAAGAGGGTTTTAGTACCATCAAACTAACGTAGCTTATATCTATATCCTTCATTATATTATAAATTAATTAGAATACAACTGCAAATCAGACGACTCATGCAATTCATTATTTTACGTTTAATGTTTTTGAAATCAAAAACTTTAATTTGATTCAATTCGCTTAAATGTTCAAATTAATTTAATACCAGTGTTCCATCACTTTTCATCTTTCTCTTCCGTTGCACTGAGAGTGTTAAATATCACGATATTTACGATACGATATATATATATAAGTAAATATATGTTAAACGTTAGATACGCTAATATATACTATATAATATATATATTTTATCATCCCGTACAGCTTATTAGAGAGAGGGGAGACAAATCCAATACCAAGTGATTTTTGTCTGTAATTAAAAATCTTGAACTGTACCTTGAACTGAATGATTTTTAATAGGATATGTTTAGAGCTTTGCATATATGTATGTATGTATATTCAAAAATCATTAGGTTTTTCTTATGTATAGTATAGCAATAATATGTATATGTTCTTACATTCAATTCGTAGTTAAATTAAAGTGGTTAAACGTTTTAACGTTAACTACAATGTTTACATTTTAGGGCATTAAAATTGATATTAAATCTCTCTGCTTGGAAGTGTTGGTATTGGTATTAGCACACCCCGTTTTAAGCTAACCTAATCTAAACCAGAATGGCCATATATGTTATCTATCGCAATCTATTTTGAGTTTTTGAAAGGTATATAACTCTTTCGACAGTTAAAGATGTTCAAAATTTTTAAATACTCGTATTTTTTTTAAAAAAAGTAGAACATTGTCATTATCATGGATAGGCTGTTCATGCACTGCGATCTGAAAGATCTTTTGTGCAAAATATTGTCATTACTTTACATTCAAGTTGAGAAAGCTTGAATTCAAGCTAGAATTCACAATATTAATTTTGACGTGAAAGAAAAGTAAAAATTTGCAATATTTAACACTTGGTATTTCAAAACCATTATTTCTTCCCATAAAAAAAGAGTTTTTACGGTTTGTCAGCCGTTTTGTGAAATTGAATATCAATACTTTTCGTAGAATTGCATATCTTCTTTAGTCGGATGATTTAAAATTTTAGCAGCTGACGCTACAAGAATTATTTAAAAAAAAATATGAGCTTAAGCTTAAAATGTGCAACAAAAAATATTTCGTAGACCAAAGCGAACTTGCAAAAAAAAAAAGCAAATGTACATACATATGTACATACATATATATGTATGCATATTATTTTACTGGTGTTTACTAGAAACTTACTATACTATGGATTTTTAAGATTAACAGTCATAACTACAAATGTACAAGTCTTCTTCTTTATTCTTAAATTTTTTTATACGTAAACAATTTTTTTGTTTATAAGTATCGGTAAACACAAAAATGGAGCTAATGTAATTTTAAAATTACATAAAAAATGTTATATAACTATTAACATTAATCATTTTTTTTGTAAATAATTTTTTTTTTTCTTTTGGTTAAATTTTGTTATTCTTCACGTTTTTCACTTTCATTCGCATTCGCACTCACATTCACATTCACATTCACATTCCCATTCCCATCTTCAGAACGCTTAGCATTTGCTAAGCGAATTTTTATTTTGGTTGCTTTTCTGTTGATACACAAAAAATTGTTTAAAAAAGTTACAAATTTACTGCGTAGTAGCGTAAATATGTTAATAAACAATTTTTAAATACAAAAAAAAAACATGAAAAGAAAGAAAATAACGTACAAATAAAAATGCTTTCTTATCTGAAATCAGAAAAAATTCTAAAATAAGCAACAACTTTTATGATTAATAAAATCCAACGCAATCGGCTCGAATAAATAAAAATACAAATTGCTTTAATAGGAATACATGTTCGATATGCAAGAAGTATATACATACATATGTATGTATATACACAAAAAATATATAAGAGTAGTAAAAAAACAAAACATTTTTCTAGGGTTTATTGATTTTTTGGCTTTTTCTGTGGTTATTAATGTATGTATAAGAATTCTTTCATCATACTTCTAACATATAATATGATAGTTTCAGCCGAAATAAGAGTTATTTCCAAAATGTTAGGCTTGTAAAGAGAAGAATAAAGAAGAAGAATAGACATGAATTAAAATGGTTTCAATGGTTTCAGCTTTAAAAGCAGTGCTCTATCAAAGAGTTTAGAAAGGCATGGTAGTAAGCTTATTGGCCTATATGAAGAGGCAAGCGTGGGATCTTTACCTGATTTTTGAATCATAATAATCATGGATGTTTTCCACTCTGTTGGGTAAAATCCAAATTTATTAATGGCATTAAAAAGTCTTGTGATAAAATTTATAGCCAAAAGGGGTAAGATTTTTATCATGATGGGTGAGATATTATTGTATCCCGGTGCCTTTTTGCAATCTAACTTGTTTGTGATTATTTGAAGAAGATCATTGACCGTGATATGCTTGTCAATAGATGGTGCATGTAGATGCTGAGTGGGAAAATCATAATGTCCAGTTGCAGAATTTGGTTGGAACACCTCTTTTAGATAATCGGCAAAAACGTTAGATTTTTCTTCAACGCTTCGCGCCCAGTTTCCGAGAGAGTTTCTTATTGGAGAATCGCAGTCTATGGGGGAATTTATACCTTTACTACTAAATGGTTTTTGCCATTTGAACATAGGTTTTGAATATAAATATATTGCCTGACTTTGGTTTTTCGGACCTAGATTGTCATTCGCGCCTTAACCTACATTATTTTGAAACTAAGTTTTCTATGTCACTATTTGTAAGTACTTTATTGGATGTGTAAATTTTATTGTCTTTAGGAGTGGAGTTTTCTGCTGCTGAAATCAGAATTGAGTTTAAAACCGAGGTTGCGTCCTCAATATGAGATTTACACTTTATTTTGTAATTTGTGTGTATGTGTGAACTAATGTACTTTTTATATTTGATGGGGTTGCTTCTTGTAGGATTACGCAACGTTTCTTTCCGCAGAGCTAACCTGTGCTCCAGTTCTTTATAAATAGGACAGCCTCTGTAGTTTGCGGTGTTATTTCCGCGGCAGTTGCTACACTTTTTGGAGTTGGAATCCTTTAATGCTTCTTTTAATGGGATGTTTTTCATTTTTTTTAAGCTTAGAAGCTTCCGGGTATAGTTCAACTTTAAACAATGGGTTGTGGGATTTTATTTTTATTAACTATATTTATAACTACTCTAGCGCTAAAGCCTTTTTCGCTTAGAGCATATGTGATTTCAGTGGGTTCTACATCTAACTCAACACCTTTGATAACGACAATAAGGCCATTGCCACTCTTCAGTTGGTATGTGTAGTAATTTTTCGTGCTGTCGTCGAAATGTTTGGTAATGCCCCTGAAATTATTTTCGGTGTCAATTTGTATCTTAGTTTCGTGTATGTTATATTGCACATAGTTACAGCAACAATATGAAAAGTATTGCTACCAATCACTCCTGACGTGCCAATCAGGAGTGTGACAAGGGTATTTGAACAGTGTTCACGCAGGTAAATTGGAGGGGGCTTAAACTTTTTATGAGTAGGCTGATTAGTTTCCTCTGTAGATTCAGCTAGTTCAGCAAACCTATTGCCAGAAAGTTTATATGTGGGTACAGTATCTTTGTTAATTTTATTTATTTTAACACCTCTTAAGTTTAAGGACTAAATTTTCGTTTAATATTGACATAACGTTCCATGCTTGTTTGGATTTTAGTTTTATTTTTTGGACTCGCTAAGTCGGGAAATGCAAGCGATGCTGTTGAAGATACAATGTTTTGTAAGCTTTTATCAGTTTGTGTAGTTTTCTGTGGTAACTTGTTTGATGCGTCTATTACTAGATAAGCATTAACTTTATTTGGGATGCTTATTGTAAGTCTTCTCTCTGGGGAATATTTTGATTACTCATTTGCATACGTGGTTATGTATGCAAATAGTAGGTTTGCTATAAGATTAACTTATTTTTGTACTATTAAAATAAAAAGAAATAAAGTTAAATTTAATACAAATATAAGTAAAAATTAAATTAAATTGATATAGAAAAAAATAATTAATTAATTCAATTATTCTGCAGCTGGTTTATGATTTCGTTCTAATATAAACACAGCAAGTGAATTCGTTAATAAAACTTTCGTAGCCAATGAAAAAAACTCCAGAAAAATGTGCGAACATAAAAGTCAACTATGGCTTTGGGTCAGTTGGGTAAGGTGCGCTGACTCTAAGCTTCAAATTTGGCAGGGTTGCGTTCAACCCTTTATAATTGCTAACTCAAAAAATTATTTACGAATAATCAAATATAAGAATTATTTCCAAGACTACTGATGATGGGTATTTGGCACTACAGCTGTATGGTCAGCTGTATGGGCAGCCAAAACTGCTGTATGGTCTACTAAAAATTCAATTAATTAAAATAATATGAAATTAAATTTTGTTGTTGTAGTTCACTACTGCTCGTAAAACTTCTTTGGGAATGTTCTATGTTATATTTGAAATGAATTCAATTAACAAAAGTAAAACATTTTCAAGTTTACATTCTGTAGAAGCACTGATTATTGAACTTATTTAATTTACAAAATATAGAAACGGATGACTACATGTACCTATTGAGCTAGCTTTGTGACCAGCTAGCTTTAAACTTCAATTAAGCTGTATAAGTTACATTACGGTATAAGTAAGTACTTATTAGTTATTATTAGCTATTCAAGAGAATACTCACTTAATATATTAGCTGTTTAAAGTGATTCATACACATTGAATTAAAAGTTAAATAAATTCAAGGCGCTCAGTTAGTTGAGTGTTTTTGTTCTTTCATTCTTGTATTTTGTGACTGAGATTTCGATCACATTTTTATTTCACTATATTGTTTGGACCTTGCCATTTAATGGAGTTACGCAAAAGACCGCATCATCTTGGTAGTCAATCTATATTAGCATAAAGTAAAGAACATAAACGTTTAACAAATCCCAAAAACCGAAATACTACATTAAACATTAAAGTAGACAATATAGATTTGAATTGTGCTATATTCTTTATCAATTTTTATTTTCTGGAAATATACATCTAGTGTCTGCACTGTTAATATTTTTATTCCCATAGTCAAATCAAATCAAAGTATATGATTTAAATAACTTTAAATTAATTTTGGAACTTTAACAAAACCATAAAAACAATTACATCTTTTCATAAGTTTTAAGTTACTAGATAAAATATTATTATAATTTTATATTAAATATTACTGTATCAAATAGTAACCATGTAACATAGATTTCTTTGATGTAACGCGAAACATTTTATGATTTACTCAGCTTTTCATTATACTTTGAAAGCCTTGCATTAGTGATAATATTTTTAACCTTCAATTAAAGTTGTTAATAACAACCTTCCTTCGTTAACAAGTTGGAAGAATTTTCAATATTTTGTTTTTAATTTATTAAATTTATCATTTCCAACTTTCATTGTTCTTAATCATCGGAGTTTTTTATCGCGCTATATGAGTGTTTTACTAAAAATGTATTTGATATATACAATAAAAATATAATATATATAAAAAATATGATATAATATAATCTGTTCCTATCAGAAAATTTTAGAATGCATAGTAATAAAACACATTACCTGAGTTCAATTAATTTCAAACCTTAAATAGAAACAATTGGAAATAATTTGCCAAATGTAATTAAGTACAGAAATAAATATTATTTAGATTTTTTAATTAATTTTTGTTCTACATATAAAAATGATTTTAACCTTTTTGTATGAGAAATTTGGATTTAGAGTTTCGGTTGCCGGATCAAAAATGTGCACATGTACACATCTTATGAGGACTATTTATAGTAGGCTATGCGTAATAGTTCTGGCACCTAAGAGCTCACCCGCTAAGCATTTTCAAGTGACTGTAATTTCCAATAAAAACACGTGTACGTTAAGTAGCTTTTTTTATCTTGTATAAATAGTCTGTATATACAAAATGCTAATTTCTAGTCAAATACATAAGGTTGTATACTTTTATACATATATTCACAATAATACATATGGATTGATTATACCTTCTTTTCTGATATCTTTCAATGAAAAAGATTTTTTTATATCTCTTGACAGATATCTTGACAGAAAACCTATTAAAGCTGCTAACGATGCACATTTTCGAATAACATCACGTGAAGTCTTTGAGATATTAAGGACCGTTTCAGCAGTCATACCTCAATCTCACACTGACTTATGTCATGTTTCAGTAACAAACTTTGCTGAATTAATATATATTTAAATCAATTTTGATATTTAAGATAAAACTGTGAAATCGTTTCTAAATTTGTCAAATTTTAACCGTTTATGATCACGGTTATGGTATAATTATGGTATAGAAACTAACATGAGATTCACTAAGACACGGAATTTAAAATCGGGAGATAGCAATAGTTCTACACAACATGTAAAAATCAAAACTAAGTCACGAGATAATAATTTAAATATTAATGCTTTCATGATTTTTTTACAGTATTTTCCAATATTTATATATATTTATAAAAGCTCACAGCTTTCTAAAAGCTTTCTTTTACATTTTTCAATTGTAGATTAGTTCGTAGCAGAATAGTCAGGCATTATATTAGTAAATTCTAGTTGGGTAAGCAATAGATATACATACGTAATATATATTAAACTACATATTTTATAAAAATTAAATAAATAAGTCTCCTAAACTGTATGATTGATTTTACAGTATATAATGATTAAACATTTTAAGAATTTCGTTAGGGTTATTAAGACGTTACCGATATTCGGTAAAGGGACAAAATGAACAACATTATCGTTAAACTATTATAGTCCATAGTGTGTTTCAAATGAAAAACCCACTAAGTTGGGTTTTATAAGTTGTGTGAAAGTATCTATCAGAGATTATAAATATTAATATGAATACGTTTTTATTCTACATGTACCTTTGGCTAAGTAACGCCTTCAGGTTACACACAATACAAATATATATAATGTATGTACACACATTTGTTTATTCATTTGTATTGAAAGCGTCGTTACCTTTAAAAAACGACGTAAAATATTGTTAACGTTTTAATAAAATCAATATATGTAAATGATTTACATAAAATTAAATAAAATAATATCACAAATATGTATGTATATATTTGCAAATAAACATGTACGTAAGTATGTAATATAAACGTATATTTATATGTATGGGTATATGGCATTTATACAGACTATTACGTGCATTATTACAATTAAAATCGGGGAGAAAATAAAATAATTATAAAAATAAAAAATTGTTAAACTTTGTAGACATGAAAATCGTGTTGAACTTAAATATCGAACGGAATTTTACGCAAATGCATCAAATTGCAAATGTATTCAATGTAAAGTAAAAGAGTATTAGATATACAGTATATATCCACAGTGCCAAACATAATTATTGGCACAGCAAGCATGTTGAACTTTAGCACTGTCACTTTACTTTACTGTCTTTTTTCATTAACAAAATTTCTTAGATAAAATGCTTGATTTGCAATTAAATTTATTTCATTATATCTTATATGTAAACAACCCTGATATTAAGGAAATGATGGATAAAATCCGGACCATTGTGCAGCGTTTCAAGAGGGCGACATAATTGCAAAATGCAAAGCACATAAACCGACGTAGAGTTTTGAGCGACCGTAATTTAATATTGCTTGAAATCACCTAAATCTGATTAAATTTAAATTACATGTTAGTTATCAAATAACTAGTTGTTTTATATATGTTTTATTTATTGTTTTAATTCCATATATAATAAAACTAATTTAAAAAAAAAATTTTAAAAAATTATTAGAATAAAAGCAGTGCTGAAGTTCAATGTGCTTGATGTGCCATTAATATTGTTCGGCACTGTATGTATATTGTTTATGTATGTTTATGCATATACTTACGAATAAATAATACATAACGTGATTCATCACTATACTTGTGTTAATTATTATAAAGAAATCTGTTAGGTTTCAGTTTCATGTATGTTGCTTTTGAAATTATTAGCTCTTTGGTAGACACCTCGTTTTATTACGCTTTAAATTCAGCGTTGTCAAACCTACGAAAAACTTGGCACAGTGTTATGTATATATGTATATTGTTTCGGTTGACAAAATTTCAACAGTTTATATAGTTGTATAAATTGTGATCAATATAAACTTATTTAATTATAATAAATATATTGCGTATTTCTAAGAAAATGAAGTACTATAACAAAATTATATGAAATAGTCAGATACATATATACTATAAAACTTATGTTTAACTAACTAATGACTAATAACGCATAATTAATTATAAAATCATTTTTAATCATATATATGTATGTTATATTACTTACAGTTAACTAAGTTATAATGTATAATTACAATATACAATATACAAGTCTCTCATCTGAGGTGTATTGATGGTGTTAAACATATTATAGATCTCTTTTGAAAGTACTTTAACAAATTTTCTTTATTAATACTCGATTAATATCTATAATAGTTTATAGTTTCCTATTGTCTAGTAAGTATAATATTAAACAACTTATAACTGCTTACTGGACATCTACAATGGCAAGACTTTGGCAAGACTTTTATATTCGAAAGCAATACGTATTATTTTCGAATATTGTCATCAAAGAATAATTTGTATTTGTTAGTGAAAAAGTGAAGACGTGTCCCAAAATTTTGCCAAAAATGTAAACAGTGTAGACGCACGGTTATTAATTTTATCTATAATAAATTATAAAAACTTTTTACTGACATACATATAATCTATAATGTACAAAATATGCTTCACTTAATTTAGGTATATAAGGTAGTTTTTTAATTCTTCACTTTCAATAAATTTTCTCTTTTCTATATATAATTTTGTACGTAGCGGCCTTAAAGTTGGCCAACTCTGATTTGATATTTTAGTTTTAGTTTTTAAGTTTGGTTTTTTTGTTTGTTAATAATTTGTTGCTAAGCCATCGCATACGTTCATTGAACACTTTATGATATAATTAAAACATATAAAACATACATACATACATATACATTTAACATATAGCACAAAATTTAGCTACTAATTATTATTTTTGTCTTAAAACACAAATTTAAATTTGTGTTTAAAAAAAATTAGTTAAAAATTCACACGAGGTTAGCATAAACAAAAAAGCGTTCGAGAAATAAAAAGTAATGAAAATAAATTAATAGACATTTTAATTAAAGAAAAATTATTTCGGAGTAACGTACATATAATATATAGAAATTTGAATTACTATTATTTATAAATAATAATTTATATGAAAACCGTTCACTTTAGTTTACTTAAAATGACAAGTATAGATAAAAATCATTTTTCTAATGACCAACAGAACGAGTATTATAGTAACATCTTTAATTATAATGCATTCCTATGATCCATTACGAGTAAAAAGAAATAGAAGCTAAGTATATATATAAATATGTTTTTAAAGGTTTCATAAGACTTGTGCCCGCGAATTTGAATATTCAATTCACTTTATTAGTAAATATAAAATTACCTCTTTCTGTCTAGGCTCTTTAACATGCATTTTATAACTATCCTGATTTGATATGGGATGGGACTTCCTTACTCCTTTGAATGTTTAGAACTCGAGTATTAAAGATATAGTGTCCACTATTCGGTTGGGTCGAATACACATATATCTATATATGAACTATTGTACTTTAAAATGATGTATTAGTATAAGAAAAAGATGTATTAGTTAGTTTAAATATTTGGATATACTGATGACATGTACACCCTCAGATAAACTATTTTACATACAGAAAGAAAGTAAGTTCTATAGTAGTGGTGATTTATGCTATAATTTCTCTTAAAAAAGTCTTACCATTTAAAAAATTAGTTTTTTTTCTATTATATTTATTTTTTTATGTTGTGTATTTTACTTAATGTTGCACCGAAAAAATTATCTATTTGGTTTATATGTAGATAAGATATATACGTATGAGCAAAACAAAAGATAAACTCACAAACATATAAACAAAAAAAAATAATAATATTTAATATAAGTACCATATTATCTTATCTTAACGACCTAAATGAGTTTAGCAAATCTAATTATTGTTTCCTTTCCAAAAAAAAAAAATTAATAAATGTATATTTTGTCTTATCATCTCAATATCATAACCCAAACAGTAATATAATAGATCCTCTAAAACTTACCACATAAAATAATTTTAACAATTAAAATGATTTTTTTTATTTCAAATGTTACTACTTAAAATATTTAATGTTGATAAGTGTTAAATATAGTTACATTAATGTAAGATTATGCAATATTTGTATATATTTAAGTGATGCACAGAATTATTTTTAAATTGTATTTATTTTAAAGTAGTCTATTAAAAAAACATCTGTTGAAAGGTTTAGATATTTATATTTTGAAACTAAGTTGATTTGAATTATTTCTTAACCACTGAAAATCTTGAGGTTAAAGTTTTATACGTTCATTAAATTTTTTTGGTATCATCAGTTATATAAAGACATCTTCCTTTTTAAGTGCTCGTACCCATAATATAAACATTCTATTGGAAGTTTAATAAAAGTTTAATTTATTAGAATAATTTGATAAAAATTATGAATAACTTCATAATGTTTTGAAACTGGTATTGGGCGGGCATTCCGATACTCTTTAAAAGAATACATTGTTACAGGTTCAGTTTTCTTTCCAATAATAACAAAATATAACAATTTTAGGTTCAGTCCCGGCTAAAATCTTTTTCCGGTTTTCGCTTCACTAAATATATGGGTTTTTTTTGGTTTTCAGTTTAGATTTAATATACCAGAGGACTAAACGTATTCTTGTCATTACGGATAACGTTTTGTTTAGCGCTAAATGTAGAAATTATAAATGTATTATTACATTGCAATATTTTCCAATTTCAACCAATTTTTTACTCTTTCACCACTGTGGTGAAGTCACTGTATCATCATTTTCCTGATTGCTATATTATTTTTGTGGTGAAATCACTGTATCACCGTTTTTCTGATTGCTATATTATTTTTTATTCTTAAAGTAAAAAGTCCTTACTAAGAAGAACTTTAAATTCACAACAATACTTATTGAATAATTTTCAATATATTTTTGTATCTTATCGAATTTTTGTTAATGTGTCAACAATTCATATTCCTTGATTTAAATTGTATTTAAATTTTGTTTTATGAGTAGAAATTCGTTTGCAATTTATAACTTATAATATATTTTGTTATTAAATTGAAATAAAATTTAAAGTTTGTTATGTATTTTAACAAGACATTTGCCTATATAAGCGAAAATGTTATTGCACGAAAGTAAGTTATTGTTTCAGTGCTTTCTTCTTGAGACTTCTCTTGAGTTCTGATATTCAAAACAGTGCTTTCTCAGTTCTGTTTAGGTCTGTTTACGTATTTTTCACGTTAAAGCCAAGTTAAAGTGAGAATAAAATCATATTAATACTGCTATGTACTAGAACAAATCAATTATTTTTCTGTTGGTCTGTTTCCATATTTTTTATGTAAAAGCCAAGTGAAGGTAAAACTGAGAATAAATTCATATTTCCTCTCTGAGAAAAGCGGTTTATTCAGAATCGAAGTAAAAATATAGCAGATTCAATTCAATTAAAAATGTTTTCAGCATATAAATTTGGCACAATGACAATAAAAACGTTATTTAACGTTACGATTTCTGCAATCGTATCGTCGCTGGGTCTTGCTATACTTGGACTTCTTTTGCGTTGTATATAAGCCCACACATTCTCTATTATATTTAGATCCGAACTTTGGGGTGGCCAATCTAGTGTATTTACATCCAAATCCCTTAGAAAATTTGTGATCATTTTGGCCTTGTGGCATGGAGCACTATCCTGTTGCAAGATAAAGTCATGTCCAATGAGCCGGTCACCGAAAGTAAATGCGCGGTCATTCAGGATGTGCAAATAATTGTCTTTATTCATTGTACCATCGATTGGTACCAAATCACCGATATTGATTTAGTAGTAAATTGTTTGCAGTGGTACTTTATAAAATTGGCTAAAACTTTGTACTAAAATACCTGTGTTGTACTTTATTACCATTTCGTGTTTTACCCATATTTCAAATAAGAAATAGCGAAAAATGAATGAAATTAAAAAAACGGGATTCAGATAGATTAGCCGACTTTACAAATAGCAAAAAGCTGTGTTTATCCAAAACATTGCAATGTCAAAATTTTTGTCCAGCCAAAAATGCATAACCTCTCACATAACATGTCATAGCAAATAAACGGATTAGCTTATCAGTGCGATCTTTTATTCTATTATAGCTATAAATAGCAGTTTTCTATTGAAAGATTAATAGATAACGTTACTTCTACGAGTAAAGAGAGACACGCAATTGTGCATTGCTTCGCGCTTTGTCAAAATACAAACATATGATTTTGCAAACTCTTTCTTAATGTATCGAGAAAACAAAAAAAATATAATGGTATTTTATTTAAAATTTATATCTTCTTCAATCTTATAGGGCACTGTAATTTTGCTATTCAATAATCCGCTACTGGTTTTTAGCAGCTTAATGAAAGCACTCAATCTTCCGCATATGCAAGCGATCAAATGAAAAGTTGAAAAAAAATATTATGCATATAAAATGTGAAATGCAACAACAGATACAGACTTTTATTATAAACTTTAGTAGATATAAATATATATATATGTATGTATTTACTGATATCATTATATGGTTTTATAAGCATATACATATACCTGTTTGCATAAACACACATAAGCACACATGCACGGCAACATAAAGCGTCTTTACGTGCACACCCGGAACTTCAGAAAGCAGCTGAAGACAAAGTACTTGATTTTTATCATTAAATTCAATATTTTATTTTTGCTGTATTACGTTTGTTTTTAAAAAGATATATGAATATATAATATATACATATTGTTATAATTTTTAATATTAATTATTACATTTAAGTAATAAACTTCTTTAAACTGAATAACAAATCTATTATATTCTTTCTATATGAGTATGTATGTTTATAATGAATATGCTTGTTTGCGTACATTATATATAAATAAAATAAAATTTAATAATAAAAATTAAGGTTTTTGTTGTTAGCAAATATAATTAATCCAAACAAAGAAAAAAGTTTTGAAAAGATCGCACGTGTATTCATCTTTTTAAAAACTTTTTGATGAAAAAGTTTCAAATGAATTTGAAAACGAGTCTTAAGTTTGGCGAGTTGCTTTTAAATTTAAATTTAAATTTGAATTATTTACTCATAAATAAGACTTTGAAATTTTTATTTATTTTTTATTTTATTTTTATTTTTTTCCTTTATTTTTTACAATAGTGTTTTACATAAATACGTAAATATTGACACTCCTTCAACTTTGCAGGCTTCTTTTGGCAGCGTCTACATTTTGTACAAAACACAGTTTTCTTGAAAATTAAATTAAAAAAACAGTTATTTTTAATATGTATATATACATATTTATGTACATTAAGACTG